>NC_092383.1:66389211-66689211 GCF_030028105.1 Mobula birostris | reverse complement strand
TCCGTTCACCTAACTAATGAATCCCTGATCACCACAGTAGGCCTCTTCTTCCCCCTTCCCTTCTGAGTCACAGAGGCAGACTCAGTGCCAGAGACCTGACCACTGTAACTTTCCTCTGTTAGGTTCCGCCCCCCCCCCACAGTATCCAAAGTGATGTACCTTATTGTTGAGGGGGATAGCCACAGGGATACTCCTTCACCCCTTTCCACTTCCCGATTGTCACCCTGTTTCCTGTGCCCTGCACTTTGGGTGTAACTACCTCTCGATATATCCTATCTCTCATCCCCTCAGCCTCCCGAATGATCAGGAGTTCATCCAGTTCCAGCTCCACCTCCCTAACGCGGATTGTTCGAAGCTGCAGCTGGATGCACTTCTCACAGTTGTAGTCGTCAGGGACACTGGAGGTCTCCCTGCCTTCCCACATCCCGCAAGAGGAGCATTCCACTATCCGGCCTGGCATCTCTACTTTGCAGCATTACTTAAGGGAAAAATAAAATCTTTACACAATTGCACCCGAGATCTTTGTGCTCTGTGTTTTTCTGTCCTCCTTGATTATGGTCAGTGTGCCAGAATTTACTACGGCCCAGTATTTCACAGCATCTGTTAGTGGATGACGCTCTTGCCCTTTACCCTGCAGCTCCATTCATTTTGCTCAGAAAACAGCAGTGTGGCGCAGACAGGTTATCTAGCACCCAAGTAAAACATTTAAAACATTTTACCTAACCAATCATTGATGATAATGAAAGGTCTGGCAGGGAGATAAATTAATGTGGGCAAACTCAATGTCAAACCAGACAGTAAAAGAAATGATGGATTAAATGAGAGACAACAATGATAGGATGGTTAAGACAAACATCATTAGAAGCTCGAAAGCCCTGAACATCACAATACAGGGTTAACCATGACCAAAGCTCTGCAGTTCGGAGCAAGCCCAACGCTGCACTGCCTGTTCATTAATATGATTAATATGGCTGCAGAGAACAGCTGTTGAGTGTCTGCACACCTCAGTAGAGTGGAGAGCATTAGCTGAAGCCCACCTGCTCTACGTACAGCCACCTGCGCTGTGGCTAGAGCAGATGGCAGATCTCAACGAAGGTCACCTTTCTGAAGTGGGATTTTACTCGATGAGGTTCAAGAAGGAAAAAGGTTCCTGCGAGACTCTGGTAAACATGGCTTCTTGCTGAAATCCCCAGCCAATCCCACTTCAATATCCTGACTTGCTCTTTGTACCTTCTGCACGTTCTTTTAGTTATACTGCAGAGATGGGAAAAGTTGGATTAACCAGAAGTCTTGAAGTAACAGTAAAACACATTCCACATCCCTCTAACCTTTAACAACTTTTGACGAGTTCTAGAATCTGCGAGCGGTTGTTGAACAGCGGCAACAACCAGTAGAAATCAAAGCAGAATTAATTTGAATGTTGCGGAGAACCCCTTTCTACAGAGGTGATGGAAGGTCCTTCACTGTGCAATATTACTGCGGCACGATAGTGTAGTGGTTAGCAAAGGGCGCTACAGTTCCGGCAACCTGCGTTCAATTCCCATCACTCCCTGTAAGGATTTTCTACGTTATCTCCACGACCGTGTGGGCATGCTCCAGTTTCTTCCCACAGTCCAAAGACGTACCGTTTGGTAGGTTAATTGGTCTAGTGTTAAAGTGGGAGTTGTTGGGTGGCAGAGTTGGAAGAACCTACTCTACGCAGTATCTCAAAATAAAAATAATGCTACAGTGCTCACTGGAGCAGAGAGCTCCAAAAGCGGAGCACCGGCATCAAATCAGAATTGAAAACTGCTGGACATCACTGACTGCTGAACCTACTTCGAGTCAGCAGGCATTGTCTGTACACAGTGGCTTCACCAATATGTTTTCTTTCCCAAAGAATAAAACAGCCACACAGAGTGTATCTGAAAATATGCATCATGGATCTCAATTTCCCCATTCAGAATCTTAAGGGTTGAGGTTCCATTCTCATGAAATCCTGCTTTACAGATCAAGCAGATGGTCACCTGCAGAGAATGGTCATCTGTTTGCCACTCCCTACTCAGCTGGTCTCCAACGTCCACTGCTGTATGTTGAAACACAGAAATCACCTGGAGGCAAAACGGTTTGCAGATGCTGAAATTGGCCTGCTGGGGCAACTCAGCAGATCAAGGGATTATTGACATTTCAGCAGGACTGAGAAGTGAGAGGCAAGATGGCCTGTATAAAGCAGAAACAGGGAGTGGAGCAACAGTGGCACAAGGTGATTGGTGGACTGAGAAGAATGGAAGTCACTTGACCTTCCATGATGCTGATGGACACAGGTTTACTTAAGAGTGCAGCCAGATCCACAGTCTGTTCATGCCAGAGCCAGCCTCTCATTTGAAAAGGGCTGCCATTGCTGAGTATAAAGGTACAAATATCGCTGTGATGATTGTACGTTCTAGTATCAATCGTTTGGTGACAATAAAGTATAATGCAAAATAAAAATAGCGCTTTTGAAATGATTCCTGTTGAAATATTACTCAACAGGACTCCATGTGGCAATGTCAACTAACATCCAGTTGTTGAATCTACATCTTACTATTCTTAATATAAGAGATCTGCAGAGAGATGAGAGGAGAAATATGGGAGATGCACCTGAGACATGCTGTCAGGCAAGGGCAGACATAGTAAATGTTTGAGAGGAAACTTGGGCCTGAATATTTGGGAAGAGAAATACTTGTAGGGGTCGATTTGGGAATCCTTGGGGAAGACTGGAAGCTGGAAGGGTGAAACTGTAGAGGTTTATGAATGAGGGGAAGGATAGAGGCAAGGAATACAAAGGAGCACTGAGACAGGAGTTAGTTCCTAGCAACTCGTGAGCTGCTTGGAGCCATTGAGGGAGAAGAGAGCCAACAACTTCAAGCAAAGTTTACAAAATCTATCTATTCATTTCCACAGATGCTGCCTGATCTACTGAGTTCCTCTAGCATCTGCAGACTTTCTCCTGTTTATGACTATCATGTTCATTTTCATATTCATAGAGCCCTACAGCATGGAAACAAGCCTGTGTGCCCACTTGCCAGCCATCAAACACCCATTGACACTAATCCCATTTTAATTCAAGCACATTAATAACAACTCTACCACACACCTGCAAACTTGAGGGGCACCTTAGGGTGGCCAATTAATCTAATCTGCATGGGTTTGGGATATGGGAAGAAACCGGAGGACCCATAGGAAAGGCACAGGATTACAGGCAGTCGATGCAAATTCCACACCAACAGCAGAGGTCAGGTGTTGAACCCAGGTCACTGAGCTGAGAAGTCACAGCTTGAGTTTCACCAAAGGTTCGTGTTCTTGCTAACCCTGGAAGTAAATTTGAATACTCTGTTTTATTATGTTTAGCCTATGCGGTATTAAGACGCCAAACTTGTGAAAAACAAGCATAGCAGAAGCAGACACAAGGGCAGCACGACAGTAAAGCAGTTAGCGCAATTGCTTTACAGTGCCAGTGATCACTGGACAGTCTATTCCTGCCACTGTCTGTAAGGCGTCTGCACATCATCTATCGGCATTTATGCCTGCTGACACAAGGGGGCAGAATCTCACCACAATAGGATTGTAAATGACCTTGTGAGGAGGAGAAATGGCAGTCAGCCTCCAGGACACTGACCCTGAAATGGAAAGCGTGTAGTACTAAGCACTACTAGCATTTAGCCTTCTCATGATGGTCATGCCTACACTGAAATGATCTACAAAAGGCAGGCAGTAGCATGACGTACTTCATCTCCTGTACCAGGAAAGTGAAGGACATTCTGAGAGACCTCAGAGATTCCATAATCATGATAATTTCCAGTTCTGATTGCACAACACAAAGAGAACTCTCCCTACCAACATCAGCAAGGTCCTCCTGAAACCTCTCCTCCCAATGGTTAAAGAGCTGTTGCCCAGATTATTTGGTAATTATTTTTTTCCACTGGCCACCCCTTCCAAGAGAAATACAGAGAACACAGCAAACTACTATACGTGGCTATTTTTGCTCTGTCAATAAAAAGCTGCCCACAGAAATTTGCGACAACTCCTGACTCATGATGGTATGCAAGCTGACTCATGGAGCCACACTAGATCCAATGTCAGTGAAGACTGGTGCTAAACAAGGCTGAGACATTGCACGGGCACTTTTCTCGATTAACTTCACCGCAGCGCTGCCCCTCACCGCCAACAAGTCTTCTGCTGTGGTGGCACCATTCTGCAGGACAACCAGGCAGCTGTTCAGTCTACATTCCTTCCACCTTACAAGGAAAGTCACCATAACTTCAGGCACGGAGCTGCAGACAGGAATGGTGCCTGTGTATGCACGTACCTGGAGGTAATGCTCCAAAGTAAAGGCATCCGTTAGTCTTGTGAGACCATGGATCTGCACCTGGAAAGTCTTCACTCTCCAGGGCGCAGGCCTGGGCAAGGTTGTATGGAAGATCAGCAGTTGCCCATGCTGCAAGTCTCCCCTCTCCACGACACCAATGTTGTCCAAGGGAAGGGCATTAGGACCGATACAGCTTGGCACCAGTGTCGTCGCAGAGCACTGTGTGATTAAGTGCCTTGCTCAAGGACACAACACATTCCCTCGGCTGGGGCTCGAACTCATGACCTTCAGGTTGCTAGTCCAATGCCTTAACCACTTGGCCACGTGCCCACACTAATGCTCCAAATAATCACTAAATCACTCAACGTGCCAGCCAAGCCTTTAGCCTCCACGGCAAGGTTCAGTTGAAGATCAAATCCTCAAACCCAGCACAAAGCCTCATGGTATTCTAAGCATTGTTCCGAGACACAGTCCATCAGGAACCTCAAAACACATAAGAGGTTGCACTAACAGTTTATCCACAAAATCATCCAAGTCCACAGGGAACACGGGTTCCCAACGTGGGGTCACAGGCCTTCTGCTTAATGGTATTGGTGCATGGCATGAGGAAGGTTGGGGACCCCTGGTTGGGAAGGATAAATGATCTGGAGTCAGTGTTATCTCCCAAAGCAGAGGCCCTAGTCAATTGGTTCTTATAAGCAGGACACATCACTCACAGGAGACTTCCAAAACAGTCATTATTCTGAGCTACAGAAAAAAGCAGAAGAACTCAGCAGGTCGGACGGCATCTGGACTCGAAACATCAACCGTCCACTTCCCTCCACAGACGCTGCCTGATCCACTGAGTTCCTCCTGCACTTTGTATGTTGCTCCAGATTCCAACAACAGCAGTGTCTCTACTCCGAGCTGTTATCAGGGGATTACCAGGTGGACAGAGGCAAAGAATTAAAAATGTTCTCAAAGAAAGCCTCCTTGCAAGAAGTGTAACATCCCCATAGAAACCCCAAGTTAATGACCACTTTAAATGGAGAAGTGGCATTCATGGTACCACTGAGAATCCAGAATCCATCCATCTGGAACACACAGAAGCCTTGTGTAAGCATGCCTCCCATTACAACCACCCGGCACCCCTACATCAAGCAACCCGTCCCACATTGGCCTCATCAGCCACCACAGAACAAGAGATTAAATGATCTTCAATCTAGACGGACCGCCTAAGAAATAGCTTGCTGAAATAAAATTCTATGGCCGATAGAGATCTGAAATAAAAACAGAAGATGCAGCGAATGCTTAGCAAGTGGGAGAGTATCCATGGAGATAGAAACAATGTTTCAGCTCAATGGCCTGTCGTCAGAATGGGGAAAGCTACAGACAAACAAGCTTTAAGATGCAGAGAAAGTGTGAAGAGAACAAAGGCGGAAGTCCACAACAGGGTAGAAGGCAAAAGAGATTCAATTACAGACTTGATTTACTTGCAAGAGATGCCATCCTTCAGATGGAAGCATGTACACCATTTCCATTTCAATCCCGGGTGTGATGTACCTCAGACAGAGGGAAAGAAAATGACTGCTTCTCAAAATGTGTTGTTAGAATCCTCAGAACAGCCTGTCCTTTTTGTCTTTGGAAATGAAAGGAATCTGATGAAGCTGGAACAATCAAAACAGAACAATCTTTGTCTTTGCCAAATACTTCTAAGTGAGCGCATTTGCTTGAGCAGTTCCCTTCTACTGCACTTGGGCAGCCAAAATCTCATGCTGCATGTGTCAGGAAACATAACACTTTGCATATGCTGTTAATCCCTCGGGAGAACATTTCAAACTGATTTGATCAGGCTCAAAGTGTCTTGTTTAATTTTAACCAGTATTGTCTAATCCATCAAAAATGATAAACAATTTTCACAAAATACATAGCTGTTCTCTTCCATCCCCACAAATATACCATGAGCATTAGAGGTCAGCACTAATGTCTGTCATCCTGTGTTTCAGTAAGGACCAGGAACTCATCCCAGATCTGATGATATAGATATTGATATTGTAGCACCATTTTGGGCCCATATAATGTAAAGTCTCTAATAAGCAATGTGGTAACAATTAACAAGTCCAGTTCTAATAGAGATAGAACTATTATATGAAGGAACCGAAAGAAAATGTGAACACAAGAGATTCCACACATGCTGTAAATCTAGAGCAAAACACACAAAATTCTGGAGGACATTGGCAGGTTAGGCAGCATCAATGAGGAGTAACAAACAGTCGATGTTTTGGGCCAAGTCTCTTCATCAGGACTGGAAAGAAGGAAGAAAGAAGCCGGAATAAGGTGTGGTGGGAAGGGGGTGAAGGAGTGCATGTAGTGGAGGAGCTAGGAACTGTTTTTAAAGTCATAAGTATGCAACTTCATTGTATTATTATTACTGTCATAATTCTTTCATATCAGTAAATTTCATCTCTCAAAGTCAAAACAGTGACTATCATGGGCACAGTTCCAGTGATATTGCAGGAAGAGCAGAGGTATACAAGTAATGCTTATATACCACAAAATTCACTGATCTAAATTTTTTGACATGAACCATAAAGATAAAGCATACTTGAAGGATATGGAAAGTTAACAGCCTTTTCTCACAGTGCACTTACACATGGTAGATTTATCATCCTTGGTAATCAAACCCAATAGTGCCCAGCAATATCAGTTGTCTGATTGAAATCACTGATGCTGTTAACTGTTAAATGACAAGAGCAAAGGACTGTACACAGTGTACTTCTTGACTTACTGGGGTATTCTAATTAACTAATGGTAAGTTTAAATTAACGCAAACACGAGGAATTCTGCAGATGCTGGAAATTGAAGCAACACACATCAAAGTTGCTGGTGAACGCAGCAGGCCAGGCAGCATCCTTCCGCTAATGCCCCACCTCCCCCTCGTACTCCATCCATTATTTGTTTATATACACACATTCTCTCTCTCTCTCTCTCTCTCCCACCCCCCTTTTTCTCCCTTTATCCCTCTGACTATACCCCTTGACCATCCTCTGGGTTTTCCCCCCCTCCCCCTTTTCCTTCTCCCTGGGCCTCCTGTCCCATGATCCTCTCATATCCCTTCTGCCAATCACCTGTCCAGCTCTTGGCTCCATCCCTCCCCCTCCTGTCTTCTCCTATCATTTTGGATCTCCCCCTCCCACTTTCAAATCTCTTACTAGCTCTTCCTTCAGTTAGTCCTGACAAAGGGTCTCGGCCTGAAACGTCGACTGTACCTCTTCCTAGAGATGCTGCCTGGCCTGCTGCGTTCACCAGCAACTTTGATGTGTGTTGCGTGAGTTTAAATTAAATGTTTTTTTTGGCAACTAAGTTCAATGAGGTGATGGGTGGAAAAGGTAAGGGCTGAAGAAGTAGGAATCGAATTGGAGAGGGCAGTGGACCATGGAAGAAAGGGGAAGAGCAGAGCCAAAGGAAGGTGATGGGCAAGTGAAGAGAAGGGATGAGAGGGTAACCAGAATGGGCAATTAAAAGAGAAGGAGGGAGAGAAGAGAAATTACTATGGAAGAGTTTTTTTTAAATCTTTCCTGGTTACCTATTTATGCCAAGCCTGCTCCATTACAATGAAGCTCAAACTCCAATATCAAAAACACCTCAAGATCCTCTATTCTGCTTTGGGTGACATGAAGAATGTGACCAAGCATGAGAGGTCAGCTTTAATGACTAAACAACCAACCTGAACCAATCCTGGCCTGTGAGCACAACAAATGTGCATTTGACCCAAAATAAGTGAACCCTGTGTGTCCAACTTTTAAAAGCAGATCACCAAACTTTCATTGCTACTACATTTATTTCTACATAATTGGTGGCTGCTGGCTCTGCTCGGCTTCAGTCCAAGGACATAGACCTACTGTGCATTCCAAACCACTCAATCTTATAGTCGGGTCTCATGGTTTGGGTCAAGTAACAGGACTCAACCAGCCACCTTCTGTCAAAAGAGACCCTTCTTAACCTGATGCAATATTACAAGAAATGACATAAGTTCCTGTGGCACTCTTGAGGAGATGGGCTTCACGGTCTAACAGACTATCTTCTTCCCCGAAGGCCAATCAGGAAAGTTTACAGGTTATTTATCCACATCCTTGACCCTTCTCGTCTCTACAAAAACAATCTTTTGGAGCAGCCCCTGCTCTCAAAGCTGCCTCCGTGATAATCACACACAACCACCTCAGAACAGCTGTTTCCTGCACTCTCCTATCCTCCCCCAGCTGACCTCCCAGCCCCTAACCTAACACACTCTGCCAGAGATGATAACCCTCCTTCTGTCCCGACAAGCACAACACAATGTACCCCTGCTCGAGATCCCAGCATCCGCCCAACTAAATGCTGCCCTTCAACGATCCTCAGCCCCCAATAAAACCAACGCCCACTGGCTTTATTAGGCTGGCTGCAGGAAAGGTCAGCCAAGCCATAGACATGTCCGCACAGGTTCTGTGAACAATGCCTTGGTTATGGCTACTGAAGTTAGGGCAGTGATGAAAGATTGTTTGGCTCGCGGCACTTCCATTGCCTCAGTGGTTGGGTGCATTGCAGTTTCGACTGATCTGCCCGTGGAGTTCTCTTTTCGTAAACAACTATCTCAATCAGCACTACTGGGTTTGACATGTCAGTACCTGAAAAACTGCAGATCCTTGAAGGGCAGAGAGGGAACTGTTAGCAATTGCTGATACACAAATAAGACTTATTTTTTTAAAAAAGCAAACACATTAACAGAGCAGCAGTTTCCTGGCAGCAACCTCTTTACCCTAGAAGGGAGCATTTTCCATCAATATCTGCCTTGTGCTGGAGATTACAGTATCAGGCTGACAAATGCCAACCTACTGTTGCCTAAATACTTGGTCGCTAATGCAGAATCATTAGTGACTTGTGTTTACAGCAACGTATCATTCCTTCCCATTATGTAACTCAGCAGCTATGAGTAACCGATTGATCCACAGCAGGCATGGCTCTGCTTCTACCTACTGAATCACATTCACTTAAGTCACTTGCTTGTGTAGAGACTTATTTATCACAAGTACACCGAAACATAACTCGGCCGTGGACAGTCCCAAGCCCGGCTGAGAGAGGAGTGGGGTTCGGCATGGGATTAGCCCATCCCAGAAAAGCCCAGTGCAACAGAAATACCCATGGAAGCTCTAGAACAGCAGTCCCCAAACTCCGGGCTGTGGACCAATACGTTGCCGCGAAGAATGCAGCGGTGCAGCGGTAGCCGAAACGTACCCAGCACATCTTTAAGAGGCTGAAATAAACAAGCTGATTAATTAGGTGCCGCCCGGCACGTAAATGTCTGCCAAGATCCGAGGCTACGCAATTGGCAATCGCCTCTGATCTGGGCCGACATTTACGTGCCGAGCGGCACCTAATTAATTAGCTTGTTTATTTTGGCTTTTTTCTTAAAGATGTGCTGGGTGTGTTCCGGCTAGCACTGCACCACTGCATTCTTCACAGCCCGGTATCAGTCCGTGGCCCGGAGTGTTGTAGAGACCTCATTCCTGGGAGAGGAGGGATCTTCGATGGGCTACAGCTGGGGATAGCTTGAAGGTCTGGCCCAGGATGGGGAACTCTGGCAAGCTGCTCTGAGTAACCTATTCCCTAGTCGGGGTGATGAACTTAAGTACATTGAAACACACAGTGAAATGTATCACTTGCATTAAAACCACCACACCCGGGGGCAGCACGGAAGTGTCGCCAAACTATCCCGGATTGTTAGTGCACCCACAGTGCTCTTCAGAATAACACCAAACAATAACAAGCCCCGTTCCTCCCTCTCACCCATCCACACCAACATTAAAACCACCGGAGTACATGTACCACCAAAGGGGAGAAACACATTCAAACAGAATGTGAGCAAAGCAAAGCTGAAGGAACACAGAACGTTGAGCTTGAAATGAGTTAGAGGCACAGTAACTTAGGGTCATGTAGATCAAAATTATATTAGTACGTACTGATGGAAATCAAAAAGTTATTAAAAAGGTTCATAAGAAATCAGGGGAAAAAAGCAATTGCAGAGACTCTGAATACAATAGTTTAATCTTCATTGACTACAGGAATGGTACCAGGGGACTGTTATTCTAACTGTACCATTGTTCAAAAAGGGAAGAGATAAACCAGTTTAATAACCTCATTGGTGCACAGGGTATTGGATTCAGTTCTCTGGGGCAGTGAAAACAGTAGACATGCTTCTGTAAAGACATAAATTAATCAAGGACATTCAGCACAGATTTATTATGAAAAGATCACTTCTGACAGCTTGATTGAATTTAACAAGGAGGATCAATGAGGTCAGTATGCTGGATGTAATCTGCATGGATTTTAGCAAGACTTTGTAAAGGACCCTTCTGTTTCTGACCAAGTGGGTTTTTAAAGAAAAAAGTAAAAGCCCACAGAACCTAAGGGAAAGTTTCAAAACTGTCTCAGTGGCAGGTAGCAAAGGTTGATGCAGCTTTACTGACAGGACATGGTGATTAGTCCCTTTCTTTCTCTTGCATTTATTAATTACATAGATTTGTACGCATGAAGCATAATAAAGTTAGTAGATCATACAAAAATTGGGTCTGTGATGACAATTATAAGGAAACTTCAATCTGTAGGAAGATATTGATAGTCTGATCAGGTGGGCAGAAAACTATGTCTGGGCCTGGTGTCCACAAATATATTCACAGCCTGGTATAGGAACACCAATGCCCTTGAACAGAAAAACAGACAAAAAGTAGTGAAAGCAGCCTGGTCCATCACAGGTAAATCTCTCCCAGCAACTGAGCACATTTATGAAAAAGACTGTCGCAGGAAAGCAGCATCCATCATCAAGGACCCAAACCATCCAAGCCATGTTCTCTTCTCACTGCTGTATTCAGGAAAGTGATACAGGAGCTTCAGAACCCACATCTCCAGGATCAGGCACAGTTATTACCCTTCAACCATAAGGCTTGAACAAGAGGGAATAACTTCACTCACCCCAACACTGAACTGAATCCACAATCTGTGGACTCACTATAAAGGACTCTAACTCACATTCTTGATATTTATTGCTTATTTATTTTTTATTATTTCCTTTTTTGTCTTTTGCACATTAGTTGTTTGTCCATATCTATCGGGGGCAGATTTTCTTTGATTCCATTGTGTTTCTTTGTATCTACTGAGAGTACCCACAAGAAAATCAAACTCAGGGTAATATATGTTGATGTATATGTACTTTGATAATAAATTTACTTTGCACTGTGCGAGTTAATATATTTGGGTGGTCTACTAGGCAAGGAAAGATACTGGGAGGATATTAGGCGGTGAAGAATGAAAGTTTTCAGGTCATTAAAGATATTGGGAAAAACTTAAAATTGTTAAAAGGGCATATACAAGTTGCTTTCCTGTTTGTCAATGCACAGAATAGAAACGTCAAGGAGGTTATGCTAAATAGAAGTTAAGCCCCTGTGCAAAAGTACTGTGTAGAGTTCCGATCACCACCTAATGAGAAAGATATGATTGCCAAGAAGGTGCAGAGGGAATTTACAGAAAACTTGCCAGAACTGGACAATAGTATTCATGTGGATAAAATGGGTAAGTTAAGGTTAATTTTGTTGTATTACAGAAGGCCAAGGATCTGCAACATTGAATGCCAAGAGGGTCATGGAAAGAATAAATAGGAAGAGCTAATTAACTCTTAGCAGAAGAGAGAAACACAAGAGAGCATTGAATGAAGGCAACTGGTAGAATTATTAAAGAGGAAATGAGGAAAAAAAAGTTGTCACCATAAGAACATTGAAACTCTGGATTCATAGCCTGAAAGATTCAGAGTTGCAGGAATGTACATTACATATAAACTGTATTTGGATGTATACCTAGAGCACAAACAGGTCTAAACATGTGTTGAAGATGGGAGTCAGATGGATAGATCATATTGCTAATGGAGTGGCTCTCTTCGTCATATATTTTTTTTAGGATTTTTCATATTAACTGAGGTCAGCATATTAAGGAAGTAGAGATCATCCCTAATGTGCTGCATTCATTGCGCGTTACGGAAACTATACCGCAGTGGACAAGGCTTTACAACGGGTAGTCAAAACTACCAGTTGTACCACCGGCACCAGCCTACCCACTGTTTAGGACATATACAGAAAGGTGCTGGAAAATGGTCCGTAGTATCATGAAGGATCCCATAGACTGTTTGTCCAACCCCCATCAGGGAGGAGACAACGTAGTATTCATACTAGGACCACCAAACTCAAAAACAGTTACTTTCCCCAAGCAGCGAGGCTGATCAACACCTCCACCTACTAACTCACCCCACCACACCACCCACAACCACTACTTTATAATTTTCCTGTCAGTCTCTTTATGTACTGACACTCCTGTACCTAGCATCATTTAGGGACAAACAATGCACGTAAGCTATTTTATAATGGCATACATGCATTTTGTGTGTGTGTGTGTGTGTGTGTGTGTGTGTGCGTACGCGCGCGTGTATGTGTGTGTATATATATATACACACACATACATACACATACATATACACATACACACATATGCACACACACACACATACACGCCCACCCACCCCACCCCCAGAGTGTGTATGTATATATATGTGTTTCTTTTAAATATTGTGTTCTTTATCTTATTGTGACCCGGCTGGTGGTGTAGTGGCATCAGTGTCGGACTTCGGGACGAAAGGTCCCGAGTTCCAATCCAGCCGGCTCCCCTGCACGCTTTCCATCCGTGCTGGGTTATGAGCTGGTGATCTCTTTGGAAACTCACCCGGCAGAAAGCAATGGCAAACCACTGCTGTAACTGGCCTCGTACGCGGTTCCCCACTACGTCAGAGAGGCGATCGTCTGTTAACCGGAGAAACTCCAGATGCTGCGTACCTTTCCTTTATCATATTGTGTATTTTTTGTGGTGCATCAGATCCAGAGTAACAGTTATTTTGTTCCCCTTTACAGTTGTGTACTCCTGCAAGAGGACCACAACCTCTACGTGGTTTGGAGGCTTGCATGCCGCAATGACCCAGAGAGCTATGCTGGCTGGAGTCAGGGCTTCGTGCTTCGGCTCTTGGCATGGTCACCCATGTCAAACAGGTCAAAGTGTAGAAGCCAGACTAAGAGTGGAAACTGGTCCTCCAGGTTTGGGGGTTCAGCTCAGGACTGACTGGTCAGACAAAACTGTTACAGAAACAACAATGAAGAGCCCTTCTGCATCGATGTGCGACAGTATGAGGATGGCCAGGGACAGACAGAAATGGAGGACTTTCATTGCTGCCCTAAATGTCAGCAGGCGTAACAGGAAGTAAGCAAGTACACTTGTATACTGGAAATGACATTGAACAATCCTGAATCAGATTTTTAATATACATTACTAGTAGGAACAATCCTCAGAGTAGGAAGGAACTATCTCATACCAGAAAAGTCTGCAAGTGCTTAATAAATTACCTCAGTTTAACATGGGAAATGGGGGATGAGAGAAGATGTTGGTATAATATGGAAGAAAAGCAGACAATATAAAAATATAAATATTTAAATATTTAAAATGGATCAAAGTAGAAAAATCTACATAAATCTTTGGAAATAGGAATTATGCCAAAGAACTGGGTGGCAGCAAGTGTTGTAGCTATGAAAGGGTAATGTTAATATAGAAATCATAGGTAAGCTTTCAAACCTCAATCTGTAATAGAAAAAGTCAAAATCCTAAAAGACATAAATTAATTAGCAATAATCTGGATTTGTAAAAAAAACCACACAATCATATAATTAACAGCACTTTTGGGGAAAAGCAAAGCAAGGATGTTGTTTATTGATGGATTTTCAGTAGTTTGACAAAGTGCCAGAGAGGTGGTGAGAAAATCCTAAGAATGGCACTAAATGAAGAAGTGTGGGTTACAAAACAGAAAGGTCTGGAATGAATTGTTGTCCATGTAGAATTTTGGTGTGCCACAGAGATATAATTACTTGCCGCAAGTTGCTTCACAGCAGTCTTATCATACTTTAAGTACAAAGGGACATTGGGCCCATACAACGGCATTGTCTCACTGATAACCATCTTCCTGCCTTCATGTTTAAACACATGCCCAAGAGTACTGAAATGGAGTTTATGTAAGATGCTAAATAAGGAGCTTGGCAAAGTGTGTGGAAAATAGAGGAGGCTACTGGCTGATCAGAGACTGTTGTTTCTAAACATGAAATGTAGAGCACATCTTCCACTGTGAATAAGAGGTTTGCATTCTGCTTCTTGCCACTTGAATGCTTTGTTGCGCATCAAAATGAATTTAAAAGTACTTACTCCAGCTGTCTCTTTTACTCAGTGTTTGCCAGATGTTGGGGTACTTGATTCTCAACATTTGATTATAATATCAACTCAGGCATCATTTCCAACTTTTACAATCACGCAGGTAGTTACCGACATAACCTCATACAAATAACTCCCAGTGGGTCCAATTTCTAACACTAGGAAATTTGGGAAGTGAAAGAAAACATTAATCATTATATTGAGTTTATGACCCATTTTTAACTCATTTCCATGTGGCAGGAAGCGAAGTCCACAACTAGAACTCACTTCCCAATTCTGCTTCACAACCAGACAGTACTTGTTACAATCCACAGGAACATTTATGCCATTCACTGCTTTTGAATTTTCCAATAATTAAGGAAGTTTCAGTTGCAAAATAAAAGCTTGAAAACAAAGTGGCAGACTCTATAGTCAGAAATTAGTAATTGAAGAAATGGACTTGAAAATTAATTTGCAGATTAAAGATCAAAATGCCAAAAAAGAACATTGATAACTGCAACTTTTGAGAGGAATAGCATACCAGTGAATAATACCACCTCTATTAGTGATGCAGAGATACATAATGTATATCCTTACCAGGTCTGCTGGAATCCATTCATGATAGACCACACAAATGAGCCTGTGAATGTTAGTTGGGGTGGAGTCTTACTGGTCATCCAAGCAGCTTGCCCCTGGATGGAGTCTTCCACCGGGAGGCCAGCTGATCAGAGAGATCCTCTGTAGCACAGAGTCCTCTCCTGTCCCGAGGATGGCTTAGACAGCTACGACACTGCTTCAAGTTCCTGGCTGTCAAAACTATTATTTAATTTCTACATGTGGGAAAACATCACATACAGAGCAATCAAACTGTCCAACACTTTTCACAGGAAGCAAAATGATTTTTTTTTTTTTTTTTTTTTTTATTAAAGTTTTTCCTCAGAAGATCTATCCTGGGCCAACCAGTGGGAGTTTGAGGAGAGTTGGTATGTCACCAAATGTTCTAGCAAATTCCTTCAGATGCCATCTGTAGAATGGTCCAAGGAAAGAGTATTCTGACTGGTTGCATCACCACCTGATATGGGGGCTCCAACGCACAGGATCAAAAAAGCTGCAGAGGGTGATGGGATTCAGCATCAAGGGCCTATTCTAAAGGATGTACCTCAAGAAAGCAGCACCCATCTTTAATGACATCAAATTCTCAAACTTCAAAGATAAAGGCAGTGGCATCCATCATCAAGGGCCCTCACCATACAGGATATGCCTTCTTCTCATGACAACCATCAGGGATGGAAGGCACACACTCAACATTTTAGGAAGAGTTTTCTCCCCTCCGCCATCAGATTCCTCAACTGTCCCTGAACCCATGAACCTCACTGTTTTATTCTTTTTTGCCCTTTTTTTAAAATTTCTTATTGTGACAGTAATTTTTATGCATTTCACTGGACTGCTGCCGCAGAACAACAAATTTCAAGACATATGTCAGTGATAATAAACCTGACTGAAAATTTGCTTTAAAGAACTAAGACATTAAAACATGTGCATACACACAAAAAGTAAGCACATTGAAATGATCTGAATTAAATCATGCAGTCTACATGCTGTTCTGTGGATGCTCACTTCTTCCCATTGACCTGCTGCTACAAGATCTAACCTACAGTCGAACAGGAAGTTTTCCAAGCTCGGGAAATTGAGGAAGAATGATGTGTGTCAGAATCAACACTTCAATGAGCCCAAGTCTGATCTTCAGCCTCATGCAGTGAAATAAGAGTTGCCACTTCCTCTATGTCAAATCCTTATGATTGGGCCAATATTATTTGAAACAAACCTCACAAACTCTGATGCAGCTTTTAGTATAATGATCATAATCAAGAAAAATTCATGAATGTACATAATTTAAAACTGATATAGAAAGTAAATCAAGATGAATACACAGGAGATTCTGTAGATGCTGGAAATCCAGAGCAACACACACGAAACGCTGGAGGAACTGGGCAGGTCAGGCAACATCTATGGAAATGAATAAACAGTCAATGCTTTGGGTTGGGACCATTCATCAGGACTGAAAAGGAAGGGGAGGATGCCAGAATAAGAAAGTAGGGAGACAGATAGGAGTACAAGCTAGAAGGTAACAAGTGAAGCCAGGTGAGGTGGAAGGTTATATGTGGGGGAGGCAGGGTCAAGTGAGAAGCTAGGAGGTGAAAAGTAAAGGGCTGAAGAAGGAATCCAATAGGAGAGGAGAGTGGATCATGGGAGAAAGGGGAGGACGAGGGGTACCAGAAGAAAGTGACAGGCAGGTGAAGGGGTAAGACGGGAGCCAGAATAGGGAATGGGAAACCAATATGAAGTTTCCTTTCAACCAACACAGCAGGATGTCCATGATGATGGCGACTGGTTGGCATGGCAGTGGAGAATCAATGGCAAACTACAATATGCAAAGAGCGTCTGTGGGAGGAAAAATGTGTGGTCCTGCTGTGGGACTTTGCACAGACCACTGACAATTCTATCCCTCCCACAGATGCTACTGTAACTGCTCCGTTCCTCCATCTGATTGTTGCTCAAATTCACCTTGAACTGCAAGGTAGAACTGCTGCGATAGTAACACCAGGGCAGTAGCAGGTGGAGAGAATGTGGTGGCTTCAAGGCAGGGGCTGGGTAAAACCCGGCCCATAAATTTTAACAGGAAAATTTTATCAAAAATATACTTAAAGATATGGATCTACAAACGGTTATGTGCTGTACTTAAAATGCTTAAATTATAAAAATTTTTCTAGATAATAAAGGGTTAACATATGAGGAGTGTTTGATGACCCTGGGCCTGTAGTCACTGAAGTTTAGAAGAATGAGCGAGCATTAAAACCAATCAAATATTGAAAGACCTGGATGGAGTGAACATGGAAAGGATGTTTCCTATAGGACCAGAGGGCATAGGCTAAGAATATAAGGATGTCACTTAGAATTGAGATGAGGAGGAATTTCTTTAGGATGTAGAATCTGTGGAATTCTTTGCCAGACAGCTGTGGAGACCAAGTCATTTGGTCTATTTAAACTGGAGGTTGATAGGTGCTTGTTAATTAAATGCATCAATGGTGACAGAAGGCGGCAGGAAAATGGAGTTGAGAAGGATAATAAATCAGCCATGATGGAATAGTAGAGCAGACTCAATGAGCCTAATGGCCTACTTCTGCTCCTGTGTCTTAGGATTTATTTGCTTCTTTGTCTAAGATATGTGAACACAGAAATAATCTATATATGTAAGGAAACCATTGGTAGGCAGAAACCGAAGGTCAATTTCTGATTGATTCCTTGGGGCATTTATTAATCTATTACTGTGGAACTGTGAGGAATGTAAAGAATCCTGGGTTTGTGAAATTAAAGAGAATAAAAATCAGGCATATTTCAAAAGTGAAATAGTGTTAGATGTGGACAATTCTAAATATCTTCACTTTCTTCCTCTGAACTAGTAAACTGTACTAGGCTGAACTCCAAACTGGATTGCCTACAATACAGGATTATTTCCACATGAGAAGCCAAAAACACCCTACAGAGTAGAAGAGGATATTTGCTAACACTGCAGAGCTCAATGAAGCTTCACGTGTATTTTGTGCCAGGATCTCCTGATGTTTTCCGCTCCATTGACATTGTTTCTGTAAAGGATACTGACTGGCTCAGGTTCACTATATGAATACAAGTTTAGTTCCAGTTGACATTTATTTGGCTAACCTCGGACATCTAGTCACAAACCGCTGCCGGCAAAACAGAGCAGGAGCACAGCCAACTCCATACACCCCGAGTATTTGGTAGGACAGTAGTTGAGCAATGAAGTTGCAACCTCCTCAACCGAACATGGGACAAGACAAAGCTATCTCCTCAGCCCCACCGCCACTTCACATTGCCCAAACAAATCCCCAAAATGACGCCATGTGATACTTTTCAAGTCTGGGCAGACAATGAGAAAAGTGCTGAATGTAAACAATCAAGAAATCGACCTCGTTTACCTTATATCTACCGACTGCATCAATCAATTCTCAGAACTTAAAGAGCTCAAGCAATCTGGATTTTTTTTTTCTCTGATTTTCAGCTGAGATTTGAAACACTGTTCAATGTTTTTTCGTAACTTTTTATTTAATAAGGCCGAAAAGATGGAAGCCCTACTGGAGCTGCGCTCACATGGGTCTCTGCCAAAACTTACATTTTCGTGCTTCATGTGTTTCAGAAGTTTAAGCTCTCTGTAAGCTCGTTTGGCGAACGTTTCACTCTGAAATGGGCGATACAGCTTCTTAATTGCGACTTTGCGTCCCGTGCCTCTGTCAATTGCGGAGCTGTTGAAGCAAAATGCAAATAAAATCACATTATTTAAATTCCAATCATTGTATTGCAACCCGAGAGTTTTATTCACTGAAAAAGAAAACGATTCTCTTCTGCATTGATCACCGTGTGCAACCAGATATTTGCATGCGTTTTACCCACACGTTCCCCTGTTACACTCACCACACCGTCCCGTAGGCTCCAGAACCGATGTGAGTAAAGTTTACATATCGCTCCCGGACTTCCCACAGGGTGTTCTCGATGTTATACCTGGCGGCACTCATCCTGTTAAGTTTTCAAGCTGCGAAAACTTCAGATGCAATTATTTCCAATTTCCCCACCTCCTTCAGCAAAATTGTCAGGGATAAATAAAAGCTTTTGAGGTGATAAAGAAATGAGATTCTTACTTCCTATTTCCGAAGATGTGAACCGCCCCAGGTAGTGGGTGTGTTTTCAGTCACAAGGTAGAGCAAATATTTAAAAGAACTCGTATCCACAAAGTGCTGACAGGTTATAAAATAAAGCAATATTCAAAACTAGCAAAGGAAACGATTAGTCAGTTCCATATACAGTAATTGGGAATCAATTACGTACTTTTTGTTTACAGAACTCAAGTATTTCCTCATTTTCCCTGCCAAGTTTCAGTCCTCTCTCACCGTCCACCACTAACCCGATCATGACATCTCTGTCTCTATCCCAGAGGCCAAATTAACCACCAGAACCCAAAGCAAACCTACAGCCGCCCAACTTCTCCCACTTTGCTTCCTGTCAGGACCTACTCCATTCACCCACTTCCTAGCTGGGAGGTACTGCTTGGGGGTCACATACGGGCAGAAAAATGGCAGATCGTGTTTAATCTGTATGAGTATGAGGCAACGGCGGGGGAGGGGGGGGGGAGGGGAGGAGAGAGGAAGTTATACGGGACCCTAAGGGAGCTGACTAAGAATAATGTTGATTTCGCAACCACATTTTAAAGGTCTAATTGGCAACTAATGGAAGTATCAAGCTGATCTTGAATAGTAAAGTGGAGATATATCTCAAGTAGTCTATGTGACGTATATTTTGCTCAGGCTTCCTATGAAGATGCCAACCAAGAAGAAACAATTCATTTAATTTCTGATTATATTGGAAAACAAGTTAAGAAATATGGTTTCAAAATAGAAGATGCATTAACCACAGGTAACATTTTCAATGATAACACCTGAGTGCAATACACTTCCTCAAACAAAATTCTAGGTCAAATTTTGTTAAAGCCTGATAGCTCGAAGCAGGTCCCATAAAATCTTCCTGATACCTGTCAGCTTGAAAAAATGACACCATGACTTGCCAGAAGTCTGAGATGATCATAGGTTGGCCAGACCTCAGCGAATGAATGGGCCACATGATGCTCCTCATTGACCAATAAGGCTTAAGGGTTGAGAATGAAACAGAATATAGAGGATAATTTAAAATAAGTGAATCTGGGTTAAATGATACAAGGTCAAAAACAATAGAAAAAAAATTAGGAGATGGTGTAAAACAAAGCACGTGAAAACAAACCATTTAATCATAATTACAAACAATACATTTATCTAAAAGTTGCAACATAAGCTAGGTAGATAAAGCACAGTTTCATTTGATCCCTTTCTGAGCACGAAGTGAATTGACGTCGCATTAACAAAAGTTGCATTGCTAAAATATGCTTGCACCATTAATTATGAACTAACAGTTTCGTGGGAAATGTAAATCCAGTAAACTCCACAAGGCTGATGGAAGGAAGGATTCTGTTAGCATAAGACAAAAAGAAAAATAAATCTTGTAATTTTGCATCTCTTTTTTCCTAATTTTGAATGTATCATCAACTTGTCATTATTTTTCCTGTAAGATTTAGCAGCATTTTAATCTTTATAAGATAAAAATAACAATAAAAGATACTGCCCTTGAAATTCTGTTGTGCAAATTTGTAGATAAATGTTTAATGGTATTTGCAACAAGTTAATCTTTTTACAAAGCTTCAATTTGTTTGCGCTCTCTCTCTCTCTCTCTCTATATATATATATATAGACAAAGCAAACAAATATATAACATGACATAGCAAGAAATTTCAAATCCACAAACTTAATTCAAAATTATAAGCCTGCCTCAATAAATAATTAAATTTCACAAAATTGGGATGCTGCAGAAGAAAATCACAGAATATAAGGTAAATCTGCGATTCCCAGACTGAAAATTAAGACTGATAGCTTTAAAAAAAACCAATAATGTTTTCACTTGAAAAGAACATGTTTCATCAGGAGAGAGTTTTATCTGAGCCAATAAAAAGAAGGGAGGTTAAGTGGAGTAGCCATTGCTGGAGCGGACCAGTGTTAGAGGGAAAGACTTTAGCTCAACAGGGTTGGATGAGAACAGGCATAGGCAAGCATAGGTGGAGGTTCTAAGTAAGTTTCTTGTTAATTTACTTCAGCTTCGAAGTAAGTTTCTAGTAAATTTACTACCTCTTTGTTTATTATTACATAGCTAGTGTACTGAGAATGGGTCCGGGGGCAAATTTTTGAGATTTCTGGATCACTGGGCTTTCTTCTGGGAAAAGTATAACCTGTACAAAATGGACAAGTTACAACTGAACCTGAAGGGGACCTGTGTACATCCATCTTTTGATGCTTCTGGACACATCTTCAGTGATGCTCCTGGAATCATCGGGTGTTTCGGGTATTTCAACATCATACAACCTCCTCCAGGTGACCCAGCGGGGCTGATAAGACCCCAGCTTGGGTCCAGGTGGCTAGCTACTTATGACTCCATGGCTCCCCTCTTTTGAGCCACAGCCATCTTGAGGCCCTCTCTGCCGCATCGGTGGTACTGTGGATGGCTCTCCTCTTCCTCTCTCCCTCGATGCCCAAAATGCTGAAGGCTCTAACTAAAGAATGGGCTATGAATCCCCTACAACCAACCTCCACTGGGAGACACCTCGCTCTCCATCCAGTCTGCTGACAGTTGCTGATCAGTCCTGCGTACTTGGAGAGCTTCCTTTCAAAGGCCTCCTCCAAGCTATCTTCCCATGGGACTGTCAGCTCCAGCAGCACCACTTGCTTAGTCGACTCAGACACTAGGACAATGTCTGGTTGCAGGGTGGTGGCTGCGATATGATTGGGGAACTTCAGCTGCCATTCAAGGTCCACCAACAGCTGCCAGTCCCTTGCAGAGGTCAGAATGTCTGCAGATGTTCTTTTGGCAGGTATAGGCTCTGACAAAGGCAATGGTCTGCTTGGAGGGTTGGGACCGCTTCACCCACTCAACTCCTGTGCTGACAGCTTCAGCGATGGTCCTCAGGACCTGATCATGCCTCCACCTGCACCGTCCCTCACCAAGTGCCCTTGCACAGCCGCTGAGAATGTGCTCCAGGGTTCCTCGCTTGGAACACAGTGGGCACGCAGATGACTCTGCCTTGCCCCATGTGTGCAGGTTTGATGGGCTTGGAAGCACATCGTACACTGCCTGGATGAGAAATTGGATGTGATGTGGTTCGGCTTTCCAAAGAGCAGCCCAGGTCACTTTCCTCTCAACCGCATTCTCCCATCTTGTCCAAGCTCCCTGTGGCTTCATTCCCACCGCCTTGCAGGCTCTCATCTCCTCCACTACTGCTCTCACCTCCTCCTGAACTAGACGACGCCTTTCCTTCCCTCTGGTGTCCATTTGGGGAGTTGGAAAGGATCCTAGCCCAGCTCGGCCTTGTGTGACCACTCCCACCAGCCTCCTGTGACGCAGTCTCGCCTCTGCCTCCTGAACAGCTTCCTCTGCCCTCCACTTCCTGCCAGTACTTACTTGGATCCCTGCTCTAGCCAACTTCAGGTCACTTGAGTCCCTATACTGTAGCACTTCTCTGGTTACCTTGAATTCTTCCTCCAAGGATTTGAAGGGCAGTTGCAGTTTGTTGTGGTGTCCATAGAGTGCGATGCTGCTCAGGCTCTTTGGCAGCCCCAGCCATCTCCTGAGGTGGTTGCTAACCCTTCTCACTAAGGTTTCGACTGTTGAGATCGGAACTGCATAGATGAGGAGGGGCCACAGGATTGTGGGAAGAATGCCAGGCTTTAAACTTCCTAGGTAGGCCAGACTTGTCCACAGATTTCAGCCAGCCATCCAAATCGGTGCAGGTTGCCTGAATGGATGTTGTGTCCCTTAAAGAGCTGTCAAAAACTTTGCCTAAGCTCTTGACTGGCTTTTCTGTGATGGTTGGGATGGCTGTGCCTGCGATGCTGAACCGGAACTTGTTCTCCACCTTCCCTTTCCTCAGCACCATCGATCTTGATTTGGCAGGTTTGAAACGCATCCGGGCCCACTCCACCAGCTTTTCGATCCCTTGCAGAATCCACTGGCAGCCTGGGACTGATTCTGTGGTGACTGTGAGGTCATCCATGAATGCCCTGATAGGTGGTTGCTGTTGAGCGGAATTCATTCTGGGCCTCTGGACTCTGGTTCAGCAGACTTAGTGAGCATGTTCATGGCTATGGAGAACAGTGTCACTGAGATAGTGCACCCTGTGATGATGCTGATCTCCACCTTGTGCCAGGTTGATGTCATTGCTCCTGAAGAGACCATACTCCTGAAGTTGCTGTAATAATCAGCGATAAGATCTCTGATTCTGCTGGGGACGTGATATTTGGTCAGTGTGAGCTGCACCAGCTTGTGCAGAATGGAGCCATATGCATTTGCCAGGTCGACCCACAATACTGACAGGTTGCCCTTGTTCTCTCTGGCCTCCCTAATGAGCTGTGTCACCACACTGATGTGCTCCAGACAGCCCGGCATCCCTGAAATGCCACCCTTCTGGACTGATGTATCAATATAGGTGTTCTTTGCTAGGTAGGTGCACAACCGGTTGGAAACTGCACTGAAGAAGATCTTCGCCTCGACACACAGCAGGGAGACGATGTGAAACTGATCTATCTGGGTGGCATTTTCCTCCTTTGTGATCCACACCCCTTCAGCCACTCTCCACTGTTCTGGGATCTTCCCCCTTCTCCAGAAGATTCTCAGGATCTTCCACAGACACAGCAGGAGTTTGGGGCAGTTCTTGTACACTTTGTACGAGGTGTTGCTTGGTCCTGGAGCCGAGCTTGCCCTTGCTTTGCGGACGACCTCTCTGACTTCCTTTAGCTGCAGCTCTGACATGTCGAACTGCACATCCAGTTCAGGTGGGTCTATTAGGATGTCGCACTCTCCCAACTCCTGCTCTCTTTCAGGATCATTATATATTTTCTTCAGATGTTGGTCTATGTCTTCCTGCGAACAGGCCAGTTTCCCACTGCGCTTCTCCCTCAGCAACTCCTTGGTGAACTTGAAGAGGTTGGCAATAAAGGCAGCATGTTTTTGGGCCCTTTCACGACGCCGCCTCCGATGTCACTCTGCCCGGCCGAGGACCCTGATCTTCTTTCGTAGCATGCACATCAGCTGGGCCAAGCAAATGCGCTCCTCTTCTCCTGCCTCCTTGTATTGGGACTTCAGCACTTTCATCTCCTGCCTAATGTTGTGGATCCTCAATGCTCTTTGGTTCTTCAAGTAAGATGTTTTGGAGCCTTCCTTCTCTTCTCCGAACCGTTCAGCTGCGATACTAACAATAATTGTTGTCATGGCTTGCAGCTTCCTATCAACCCCTCCCTTTGCCGTTGCCTCCAGAATTTGGTTAACATCTTCATCAAACTGCTTCCACAGTGAAGTTATGGTAGCTGCAGGCCATTTTATCCGCCTCCTGTTAGACTTCATGTTCGAGGGATTAGTTTGCAACACTTGGAGGTTCTGGGCACTATGGGGTGACTCCGGGCCTGGCCCCTCCTTCGTCTCACCAGGTTGGACACCTGCGCGTTGTGCTGCTCCTGCTCCCGCCAAACACTTCATCCTCACTTGGTGGATCTTCAAGCCGCGATCGTTCTTGCAGATTTTGCCACATGCACACTGCTTCCTCATCGTCGTTTGTTCATTGCCTGGATCTGATGTCGTTGTGTCCATCTGACTGGGGTGCTCATCCTCCCCCCATCTCGGGCACCCCTGGGGGTATCTTTTCCTTAGATTCTTTGTGGCTTTTGTGGGGGTCCTCCTCTCAGAGGACGCAGATTTCTTGCAGGCTTATTTGCTAAAGCTGTTGGGGAGGGTTTAAATTGATTTGGCAGGTCGGTAGGAACTGGTGTGATAGAGCTGAGGAAGGGGCAGGTGATATACAAGTAGATGCAGTGTGTAGTGATTGCGTGAGGAAGGACGGTCAGATGAAAGGGCAAAATTGCAGTGAGTGGGATGCATTGAAGTGTAACATCGAGGCAAAATTGAAAAAGGGTGAAAGTGAATACAGGCCTGAAGATGTTATATTTGAGTGTGCACAGTATATAGAATAAGGTAGGTGATCCCATAGCTCAGGTAAAGAGTGGCAGGTATGACACTGTGGGCATCACCGAGTTGAGCTGAAAGATCACAGATAAGATCTTAACATCCATGGATACACATTGTATCAAACAGACAGAGGGAGTGGAGTGGTTCTGTTGGTAAAAAAAAATTGAAATCAAATCCTTAGAAAGAGGTGACTTAGGATTGGAGGGTGTAGATCCTTGTGGGTCACATTAAGAATCTACAAGGGTAAGAAGACCCTGCTGGGAGATGTACACAGGACATCAAACAATAGACAAGATATGGGATAGAAAAGGCATGTAAAACAGGAAACGTTACAATAGTTATGGGGGATTTCAATATGCAGGTAGATTGAGAAAGTCAGGTTTGTGCTGGATCCCAAGAGAGGGAATTTGTAGAATGCCTACAAGATGGCGTTCTAGAGCAGCTTGTGGTTGAGCCCACTAGGGGAAAGGCATTTCTGGATTGGGTGTTGTGTAATCAACCAGATCTTATTAGGGATCTTAAGATAAACTAACACTTAGGAGGCAGGAATCATAATATTATAGAATTCACTCTGCTTTTTGAGAGGGAAACACCAAAATCTGATGCATCAGTATTACAGTGGAGTAAAAGGAATTACAGAGGCACGAATGAGGAGCTAGTGAAAGTTGATTGATAGGGGATGGCGGCAGAACAGCTAGAGTTTCTGCAGGTAATTCAGAATAGATACATCCCAAATATAAAGAAGTATTCTAAAGGGAGGGTGAGGCAACTATGGCTAACAAGGGAAGTCAAAGACAGCATAAAAGGAGAAGGGAGGGCATATAATGTAGCAAGAATTAATTGGAAGTTAGAATATTGGGCAGCTTTAAAAAATCAACAGAAATATTATTTTTGCTGAAGTGTCCATTCCTCAAGTAAATACTTCAAACTATGAATCAGGCTTCAAACCATAAGAATATGATGATTATGTGAGGGAGAGACCTTAATTAAACTGTAAATTTGCGTTACTTGGATGAAAATCAAGAGAATTTTAATTCTTCTGTGTTGCACATTTAGTGCTCAGATACTACTGGGCATGGACAGCAACACAAAATAATGTATTGCATATATTTGAAATCACTTTATAAAAGTCAATTTTATAAAAATACAGTAGAATAAAAGTTTTTCTTTGCAAGATGCATGTAAAAGGCCTGCATTGTAACACTAATAACCAAGGCTTTGCATAGGATATATTTTCACTGCCAGGATGTTTCTAGTCATGCCCAGATCCTAAAAGTGAATTTTAAAATATGCTTCCCCTCCTTTGTTTGCATCTTATACAACTTCATTCCACTCTTCACAAACCAAAAATGGCTGCCAACTCTTCCACCTTTCTCATTGGATAAATGGAACATTACTCAGTGTCTATTTTGACTTCTACCATACTGATGATTTAGTTTGTATATTATTTTAAAGAAAATTAAATTTTAATATTGATCAAATTGATACCCAACATCAATCAATCCATCTATTTTCTTTCCTCTCAATGTCTTTGAAGGAATTTCCCCAGACTTCAGTTATCTATTCTTAAACCACCCTTGATTAAATCCACAGATCTGTTCCTTGTCCATCAATGCTAGGTGATCTACAAAGTGATCTCTTAACATTCTTTTTATTTTTACATCTTCAAATTTCAGATGGTCCTTTGATACCTTTCCAGGAAGAACGCTGAACAATGTGGGGAAAGGTGAACAGATAGGTTTGATATCTGAAGTTCAAAGTCCTCACTCCATGTGAGACAGGCTGTGAGTACACAGACTCTCACCTTTTGCATGGCATGGTTACTTAAAATATCCTCTAACCTCGGCTGACTGAATACATACGGACATGGTGTAGTCCAAAGTGAGACTCGGAGCTGCAAAGGTTTCAGCCCTTTAAACACTTTTCTCTCATCTCTTCCATTAAAGGGATTTTTAGAAGGCATTTGATAAAATCACACAAAAGGCAGATTAGTTGTATTAAGGTTGATGGAATTGTTTTAATTTTCCAATTTGAGATAGGAGCAACATAAGGGCAGCACGATATTGTAGTGGTTAGTGCAGTCACTTTACAGTGCCACTGGTCACTGATGGGGATTTGATGCTTTCTGCTGTCTGTAAAGTCTGTACATTTTCCCCGTGACCACCTGGTTTTGCTCTGGGTGCTCCAATTTCCTCAAACATTTCAAAAGATGAACAGTTGGAGGGAGGGAGGGAGGGAGGGATGGATGGTTGGTTGGTTGGTTGGTTGGTGTTGGAAGCATGGCAACACCCGCCCATGTGCCCCCAGCATATTGCAAATCATGATGCAAAGGACACATTTTACTGTATGTTTTAATGTACGTGTGACAAATAAATCTAATCATTCTTTCAATCTTTAAGATCAGCCATGACTCTCTTGAATTGCAAAACAGATCAGGTAGGCGATCTGGTCTATGAGCCTGCTTTGCTATTCATGTAGATCATGGCTGATCTTCCTCAGCATGTTCCTGCTCTACCTCTAGATTTCTTATTATGCATATACCTATTGACTTCTCCTTTGAATGAACTCAATAACCGTATCTGGGAGCTATCTGAGACCGAAAAGTTCACCACTCTGAGTGAAACGATTTCTTATCTCAGTTCAAAACAGTATACCCCGTATTCAGAGACTATGGCCTTGATTCTAGAGCCTTTAGCTGGGGAAACATCACCCCTCCATCCAGCTGGTGAAACAGAATAAGTTTAAACAAGATCACTTTTCATTCTTCTGATGTCCAGGGCTTGGTGGCCCTGGATAAACACCAAGATCGCAATCTCTCTCTCCCTCACCCTCACCCTCTCTGAAACCAGCCAAATGACTTTCATTATGCTCTCTCTCTGGGTTAAGTTCATCTCTTTTTTTTTAAGGGCAAAAGCAAAACTATACACAAAATCACAGATTCCGTCTCACCATGGCCCAACACCATGGTGGCAAGCAATCATTAAGCCTATACTCAAATTCTTCCAGGATTGTTCAGTCTTAATTCCATCTCTTGCTGGACTTGTCTGTCGGGTTTATCGACTTGTATACATAAATACCATTAAAAAATGATCCAATTGCACACTGTTTTTCTGTTTTGTGCACCTAAGTGGATAACTGTACATTCATGCATTTATATTTTAATCCAGGGTCTATTGTATTATCTTTTAATGAAGATGAGTAAAACTAGGAGAGATTGATCTAGAGCAAAAGGGTAAGAGATTTAGAGGGAATCCCCATCCAGAGAATGGCCAGTGCCTTGAATATCCTCCCAGAGAGAATAGTGGAAACAGTTCCAAACAACAGTCAAGAGATTCTATGATGCAGAGAAGGATTACTTGCCTGGATTTCAGGATGAATGGGTTAAAATATGAAGAAAAGTTGATCAGATTTGGCCCATATTTATGAGATTAGGAAAAACAAGTAGTGATCTTACCGAACCTAAATAGATTATGAAGGGCACCAATGGGATGAATGCCAAGGAATTGTTCCCTTACAGGGAGTGTTTTGAATAATCTTGAACAATGAAATGGACTCAGCCTCACAATCTACCTCATTATGTTCTTGCACTTTTCTATTTACCTGCACTGTACTTTTTCAGTAGCCTTAACACTATTCTGCATTGTTAATGCTTAATTTTATTTTGGCTCAAAGTTCAAAGTAAATTATCAAAGTACATATACGTCATTATACACAACCCTGAGATTCATTTTCTTGCAGGCATTCATAGTTTAAAAAAAAACCCAAAATAATACATAAATACGCAATAAACATTGAGAACATGAAATGAAGAGTCTTTGAAAGTGAGTCCATAGGCTGTGGGAATTGTTCAGTGATGGGGTGAGTGAAGTTGACTGAAGTTATCCCCTCTGGTTCAAGAGCCTGATGGTTGAGGGGTTATAATTGTTCCTGAACCTGGTGGTATAGGTCCTAAGGCTCCAGTACCTCATTCCTGAATGCACTATGTAATGATTTGATCTGTATAAAAGTATGCAAGACAAGCTTTTCACTGTATCTTGACCTGAGTGACAATAATAAATCAATATCAATCCTTTCAGAATAAATGGCCACCCATTATAGACAAAGAGCTGTAGATGATGGAACCTGCTAAGGAAGGAGATGTATGGAACCAGGTGATGGAGTGATGATGGGCAGATGGAAACAATGGAAAGTAGTGTAGGGGACTCAGTGGGTTGAGTGTGTGGATGATATGTAGATTGGACCCAGTGGAGGGAAGAGAAAGGAACAAGTTACCAGAAATTGAGAATTCAATTTGATGCCATTTGTTGTGCAATACCCAGTTGGAATAGAAGTGATCCATATGTTCAGCTACAATAAGTATTATGCCTGGACTTTTCTACTTGTAGACTAATTAAGAATTATAGACTCTCCGATGAAAGTGCTACCTTTTCGTTATCTATTTACAAATTCAACCCACATTACTTACACAGTTAGTGGTTACACCGCTTACACATATTTTCACTTTTGCAGGCCTTGTGCACAAGTCTAGTCAATGCAATCCAGATGACCACATTTTGTTCCCTGAAACCAAATTCTTTCTTATATTATGTATTCAGCTGCAAAGAACTGAAAAGTCAACAACATGGATAGGCAATTTGCCTAAAGGTAAAAACTAAAAGCAAAACATTTTTTCCCTGACTGCAACAGTGTTCTCATGGGTTTGTCTTTAAAAATAATTATTATATTTATAGCTTAGAGATGGCTATGCAGGATATTTTCTAAATTTGTGGATGACACAGTGGCAGGAAATGTGGTAAACAATTATAAGCCTAGTAATGGACTGCATGATATACAGAAAGCTAGCAGAATGGGCAGATAGGTGAAAGGTCAAATTTAATGCACAGAGGTATGAAGTGATGCACTTTGGCAAAGTGAACAATGAAAGAAATATAAACTGAAAGGCACAGTGTGCAGGAGCAGAAAGATCTGGACCATATGCTGATTGCAGAGATTCACACACTGCTTGGGGATTAAGACCGTAAAACATGGGAGCAGAATGAGGACATTTGCCCTATCAAGTTTGCTCTGCCATTTCATCATGGCTGATCCATTTTCCTCTCAGACACAATCTCCTGCCTTCCACCTGTATCTCTTCATGCCCTGACCAATCAAGAATCTTTCAACTTCCGCCTTAAATATTGATAAAGACTCGGACTCCACAGCTGACTGTGGCAAAGAATTCCAGATTCACCACTCTCTAGCTAAAGAAATTCCTCATCTCCATTCTAAAAGGATGCCCCTCTATTCTGAGGCTGTGTCGGATGATTAGATTCTGAGGACTCTCCCATTATAGGAAACATCCTCTCCACATCCACTCTATCAAGGCCTTTCACCATTCACAAATTTCAATTAGGTCACCCCTCATTCTTCTGATTTCAAGTGAATACAGGCCCAGAGCTGTCAAGTGCTTTTCTTATGACAAGCTGTTCAATCCTGAAATCATTTTAGTGAACTTCCTATGAATGCCCTCCAGTTTCAGCATGTCCTTTCTAAGTTAAGGGGCTGAAACCTGCTCACAATACTCCAAGTGAGAACTCAGCAATGCTTTATAGTCTCAAAATTACATCCCTGCTTTTGTATTCTAGTCCTCTTGAAATGAATCACAACATCGCATTTGCCTTCTGGATTGGGACACTGCTTTCAGATCGGGGGACAGGACGACTCCAAGGTCAACATAAGCCATTCTCTCCCATGCCACCAGGAAGACAAAGTGTGAGTACGCACAGAAAATACACAGACACCTCTGTGACACACAACATGTGGTGAGGTATTCAAACCTTAACCAACACAAATCCACCTTGTGTGTCAATGACAGCATTGCCTTCCTTCGATAGGCTGAATGCCTTCTATGCACAATTTGATGCAATGCCACATCATTCATCGAGGAAAGCCCCCTTGCCGCCTGAAGAATAGGCACTGACTGGCCGAAACGGCGTTGAGAAGGATCCTAGCCGGGTAAATCCACGCACAGCTGCAGGGCTGATCCACATAACAGGTCAGGTGCTGAGGAATTCTGCAGCGCAGGTAACAGAGGTCCTAACAGACATATCTGTTTGAAACATTCCATTGTCCCTGCAAGCTTCAGTCAGCAATCATCATTCTGGTATCCAAGAGACTGACGGTAACTGGCCTAAATGATTACCGCCCAGTGGGACCGACTTCAACAATCATGGAGTGCTTTGAGCAGCAGGTAATGGATCCCACCTTCCAACTACATTACCCTTTCCAATTTACCTACTTTCGAACTGGTCCACTAATGATGCCATTCTCGGCCCTCCACTCCGCCCTGCCCCACATAGATAACAGTGTCTCATACACCAGGATGCTGTTCATCAGCTTCAGGTTGGTGACTAACATGATCCTTCAGAGGCTGGTAGGTAAACTCTCCTCTCCTTGTTGGGACTCAACACTCCTTTCTGTAACTTGATCTTGGACTTCTTGATGGAAAGACTTCAGTCAGTCTGAGTTGGAAACAATATCTCAAGCTTCATGACACTAAGCACTGGTGTCCCCCAGGGCTGTGTACTCAGCACTGTTTCCTCTAAGCTCCGTGGTTGCACAGCCACTCAGTAACTGAAATGTTTCTGTGCACATAGCTAATTCCAGCTACGCAGCAACAATGACTAATGTCACAGAATATGATGTTGCGTCATTTAGACCACTAAACAAAGATGCCTGTCAAGATATTTTGCTATTACTGCTTTAACGAGGAATTACAAAGTTTTATCCAGTATTGCAAACCGAAAGTTAATGAATGTAACAATCCAATCAGCAACTACAGCTTGAAGACATTAAACAATCCTTAATGATGTTTTAGAAGATATGGCATCTCTTTGTAATTTCTTTCTTAAAAGTTTTTGAAGACAATTGAAGACCCGCAGTATTTAAAAAATTAACAAGTTATGGTCACAGTATCTTGGTGACAGCATACATTGGAGTTAAAAAATGAAAGATCTGCTTGCACTTATACATTCAGATGTCAATACTGCACCAATTATTCGGTTCATTCAACGTGTGTGTAATCACCTGGATAAGAGATTTCCTAATGAGTTAAGAGAATAACAAGCTTTTAACCCTGTTGCTATTGCAAACACATAACCAATTTTGAATTTGGAAAAGAGAATGCTGTACGACTGAAATAAAAAACCTCGGCTACTATTGTGAACTATGAGGAAAGCATTGCCTCAAAAATATTGCAACAAAACTGAATACATAACACGTTGATTTGCGGCAGTTTGGTGTTTTTGACAGCAACCAATCAGTGATTGAGTTGATTGGCAAGAACAAATAAAATTAAGGCAGGGCAAGCAGAGTGGCCATTACTGGAGTGAACAGCTTCTTCCCCTCCACTGTCAGATTTCTGAATGGACAATGAACCCATGAACTTTTATCCTCTCCTTTTATATTACTTAATTTCTAATGTATAGTGCTTACTGTAATTTATACATTTTTAATATTATGTATTGCAATGTGCTGATGCAGCAAAACAATCTCACAACATATGCTAATGATATTAAACCCGAGTCTGATAAATGACACCTCATAGTATAATCCAACAACTGAGTTTGCTAATGGATATCCCCAAACTCACAAAGTCAGATAGCAGCTGCAAAGAGGAAAACAATGATATTTCATTTCAATGGCCTTTTGTTAGTTCTGAGGTGATGTTGGTGCCTGGGGATGAATCACAGTAGAAATAGATTTACTAGTGATATTCTATACAGTTTGATGATCTGGCTGCCGTATTTTATAAATGTCATGGGGTTTGGGTTAGGATACAAGACAACAGACTGTGTCCATGCGCAAAGGTCCATTTGCAATCAGCCAGGCAATTAGCAGAGGACTTAAGACAAACATACCATACTGTTGATGAAGAAACAAGCACATGAATTAGAACATACGTGGTTACAGCAGACTTCTGAGTCTCTGAACAGGTTAATACAAATTTCACATGTGTCAACAAAATAATTAACAGTGACATGAAATAGAGAATTATGTAATGATGAATCATGAGGAAGTGAAGTTGAAAATCTATCCGGGCTTGTCTAGACTGCACTTTGGTCTTTGTATTGTAGAAGTGACAGAGCTATTGTAGTGAATACAGGGCAGCATTTGTGAAGCTGATTGTAGAGGTTACAGTCCAACATGAAAAACTGCCTACTTTAAAACTGGGTTCACTTGAGAAAATGAAGAAAAGACTGCACAAGAGGTCTTAGATATTCATGGTTGTGAATAAATTAGATTCATCAAACTTCGGATTGGAAAAGGAAAACAGCAAATTTACTCAACACTTTTTAAACAAGAGGACAACAAAATGGTGGATCTGGTTGTAGTGTGGAAAGAGAGCATGGATCTAATTATGAGAAAAGCAAAAAACAGTTGAAACCAGGATAAGGAAAATGGGTCTAATTCTAAAAAGCGGTACTCAAACAAAGGGGGAGTTTGATAGAGAGGTTAGATAAATCAACTATCTTCTCAACAAGTGACTACTTGCTGGTGGCCAATGGAACAAAGAAAATAATTAAATATTTTGCTATTCATACTTTTTCTGGTAAATGATCACTGCAAACCGTGGCCTGTGGCTTCCCTGTTGGAGTTGAGCTTTTCAATCACCTGTACAACCCGGAACTTTTGCTGTGTGGGTTGGAGTCTTGGAGGGGCAGGACTGTCGAGCATTGTCTGGGCCAGCATTGCTAGAGTGAACTTGGAGGAAATTCGATGCGGCAGAGCAGAGGTGAGGCTGAGTTGAGACCAGGCCCAAGTGTGAGGAAAGACCCGAGGTCTGATCGACTTAAGCCGAATTGGAAAGGTTGGATACTGGCAGACTTGAGGCAGCGCAGCCCAAGTGGAGCAGAGCTCAAACCCAAGAGCGAGGAATGACCCAACATTTGAATGATTTAAGCACCAGGCCAGATTGGAATGAAAAGCAATGAGGTCCTGAAAAGAGAATTTAGAGAGCTAGGTAGAAAGCTGAGAAGCAGGACCTCCTGGGTAGTAATTTCTGGATCAGGGTCTGTGCCACGCACCAGAGGGTAGAAACAGGGTGATTTGGCAGATAAATGCATGGCTAAGAAGCTGGTGCAGGGGACAGGCCTTCAGGTTCTTGGATAATTGGGATCTTTTCGGGGGGAGCTATGACCTGTTCAAAAGTGACGGGTTGCACCTGAACACGAGGGGAACCAATATTCTCGCAGGTAGGTTTGTTAGAGCTGTTGGGGAGGATTTAAATTAATTTAGCCGGGGGGGGGGGTGCGGGTGTGGGAACCAGAGTGAAGGGACTCAGGGTAGAACATGGTAGAAAAAAAAAAGTAAAGATAGCATGCAGTCAGACTGCCAGGAAGGGCAGGCAGGTGATGGGATTTAGTTGCAGCCAACAGGCTGAGTATCAATCATTAGGGATGCAGAGTCAGAAAGGACAGCAAAAATGCTACTTAAGGTGTTGTATCTAAATGTGCGTAGTACAAGAAATAAGGTGGGTGATTTTGCTGCAATATTGCAGATTGCCAGGTATGATGTTGTGGCCATCACTGAATTGTGGCTGAAGGATGGTTGTAGCTGGGAGCTAAATGAGCAAGGTTACACATTGTATTGGAGGGATAGGAAGGTAGGCAGAAAGGATGGTGTGGCTTTACTGGTAAAGAATGGCATCAAATCAGTATAAAGATGTGACATAGGATCAGAAGATGTTGGATCCTTTTGGGTTGAGTTAAGAAACTGCAAGGGTAAAAGGACATTGATGGCAATGATATACTGGCCTCCCAGCAGTGGCTGGGAGGTGACCAAAGGTTACAACAGGAAATAGAAAAGGCGAGTCAAAAGGGCAATGTTATGGTAGTCATGAGAGATTTTAACGTGTAGTTCGATTGGGAAAATCAGGTTAGTAATGGATCTCAAGAGAGTGAGTTTGTTGAATGCCTAAGAGATAGTTTTAGAGCACTTTGTCGTTGAGCCTACTAGGAGATCAGCTATACTGGATTGGGTGTTATGTAATGAACCAGAGGCGATTAGGGAACTTAAGATACAAGAAACCTTAGCAACCAATGATCACAATATGATTGAGTTCAACTTGAGATTTGATAGAGAGAAAGTAAAGTCTGATGCAGCAGTATTTCAGTGGAGTAAGGGAAATTACAGTGGTATGAGAGAGGAGTTGGCCAAAGTAAATTGGAAAAAGCTGCTGGCAGGGATGCCAGCAAAGCAGCAATGGTATGCATTTCTGGGAAAAATGAGGAAGGTGCAGTACATGAGTATTCCAAAACTGAAGAAATGCTGAAATGGTAAAATAGTACACCATGGCTGACAAGGCAAGTCAAAGCTACTGTAAAAGCAAAAGAAAGGGCATACAACAAAGCAAAAATTAGTTGGAAGATAGAGGATTGGGAAGTTTTTAATAACTTGAGAGCAACTAAAAAATTATTAGAAGAGAAAAGATGAAATATGAAAGCAAGCTAGCAAATAATATCAAAGTGGACAGTAAAAGTTTTTTCAAGTATGTTAAAAATAAAAGAGAGATGAGAGTGGATATAGGACTGCAAGAAAATGAGGCAAGAGAAATAATAACAGGGGACAAGGAGATGGCTGATGAACTAAATGAGTATTTCGCATCAGTCTTCACTGTGGAAGACACTAGCAGTATGCCTGATCTTGTAGTGTGTGAAGGAAGAGAAGTGGGTGCAGTTACTATTACAAGAGAGAAGGTGCTCAAAAAGCTGAAAGACCTAAAGGTACATAAGTTACTCGGAACAGAGGAACTGCACCCTAGGATTCTGAAAGAGGTAGCATTAGAGATTGTGGTGGCATTAGAAATGATCTTTCAAAAATCATTGGAATCTGGCATGGTGCCAGAGGACTGGAAAATTGCAAATGTCACTCTACTCTGTAAGAAAGGAGGAAGGCAGTGGAAAGGAAATTATAGACCAGTTAGCCTGACCTCAGTGGTTGGGAAAATGTTAGGGTCAATTGTTAAGGATGAGGCGATGGAGTACTTGGTGACACAGGACAAGGTAGTACAAAGTCAGCATGATTTCCTTCAGGGAAAATCCTGCCTTGCGAACCTGTTGGAATCCTTTGAGAGATTACAAGCAGGGTAAAGGGGATGTAGTTGATGTTGTATACTTGGACTTTCATAGGGCCTTTGACAAGGTGCCACACATGAGACTGCTTTCTAAAATAAGAGCCCATACTATTACAGGAAAGTTACTGATGTGGTTTGAGCATTGGCTGATCGGTAAGAGGCAGTGAAAGGGAATAAAAGGATCCTTTTCTGGTTGGCTGCCAGTGACTAGTGGTGTTCCGCAGGGGTCAGTGTTGGGACCACTTCTTTTTATGCTGTACATAAATGATTTAGATGATGGAGTAGATGGCTTTGTTGCCAATTTTGCAGATGATACGAAGTTTGGTGGAGAAGCAGCTAGTGCTGAGGAAACAGGTAGAAACAGAGGGACTCAGACAGATTAGGAGAATGGACAAGAAAGTGGCAAATGAAATACAATGTGGAAAATGCATGGTCATGCACTTTGGTAGTAGAAATAAATGTGCAGACTATTTTTTAAATGGGGAGAAAATCCAAAAATCTGAGATACAGAGGGACTTGGGAGTCCTTGTGCAGAACACCCTGAAAGTTAACTTGCAGGTTGAGTCAGTGGTGAGGAAAACAAATACCATGTTAGCATTCATTTCAAGAGGTCTAGAATACAAGAGCAAGGATATGATGCTGAGGCTTTATAAGGCAACTGGTGAGGACTCACCTTGAGTATTGTGAACAGTTTTTGGCCCCTCATCTTAGAAAAGATGTGCTGCCATTGGAGAGGTCCAGAAAAGGTTCACGAGGATGCTTTCGGGAATGAAAGGGTTATCATACGAGGAAGGTTTGATGGCTCTGGGTCTGTACTCACTGGAATTCAGAAGGATACTTTATACTTTATTGTCACCAAACAATTGATACTAGAACGTACAATCATCACAGCGATATTTGATTCTGCGCTTCCCACTCCCTGGATTACAAATATTAAAATATTAAAAATAATAAAAATGAGTAAATATTAAAAATTTAAATTATAAATCATAAATAGAAACTAGAAAAATGGAAAGTAAGGTAGTGCAAAAAAAAACCCGAGAGGCAGGTCCGGATATTTGGAGGGTACGACCCAGATCCGGGTCATGATCTGTTCAGCAGTCTTATCACAGTTGGAAAGAAGCTGTTCCCAAATCTGGCCGTACGAGTCTTCAAGCTCCTGAGCCTTCTCCCGGAGGGAAGAGGGACGAAAAGTGTGTTTGCTGGGTGGGTTGTGTCCATGATTATCCTGGCAGCACTGCTCCGACAGCGTGCGGTGTAAAGTGAGTCCACGGACGGAAGATTGGTTTGTGTGATGTGCTGCGCCATGTTCACGATCTTCTGCAGCTTCTTTCGGTCTTGGACAGGACAACTTCCATACCAGGTTGTGATGCACCCTAGAAGAATGCTTTCTACGATGCATCTATAAAAATTAGTGAGGGTTTTAGGGGACAGGCCAAATTTCTTTAGTTTAGTGGGGATCTCATTGAAACCTTTCTCATTTTGAAAGACCTAGACAGAGTAGATGTGGAAAGGGTATTTCCCATAGTGGGAGAATCTAGGACAAGAGGGCACAGCCTCAGGATTGAGGGGCGCCCTTTTAAAACAGAGATGCGAAGAAAATTCTTTAGCCAAAGGTTGGTGAATTTGTTGCCACATGCAGCTGTAGAGGTCAGATCGTTGGGTGTACTTAAGGCCGAGATTGATAGGTTCTTGATTGGACATGGAATCAAAGGTTACAGGGAGAAGACTGAGAACTGGGGTTGAGGAGGAGAAAAAAATAAATAAAGGATCAGCCATGATTGAATGGCAGAGCAGTCTTGATGGACCAGATGGCCGAATTCTGCTCCTAGGTCTCATGGAAATGGTCAGCATGTCGAGACCAGAGACGAGGGACAGGCCAGTTCGGCTCACTGCTCTGTGGGGTTTGCTAAAATGTGCTGGACTGAGGTTGTGTTCTGCAACTCTTGGAATTCTGGAGCAACTGCATTGACGCCTACTTCATGAAGTTCACTGTTTGCTTGCTTTTGTTTGCACAACTTGTTTTTTTCTCTCTCTCTGCACACTGGGTGTTTAACAGTCTTTTGTTCTAATGGGTTCTATTGAGTTTCTTTGTTTTGTGGCTGCCTGTCAGAGGATGAATCTCATAGCTGTATAACGTATACGCTGATAATAAATGTACATTGAAAACATCACAAGATGCTCAATGTTTCACTATTTCTTTTCTCATTACTTGGTTACTAAGGATAGAAATGCATTCCCAGGAATGCAAGAGAGAAAGGCTAGAGGGTATAAATTTAAGATGAGAGTAACAAAATTTTGAAGGGGATGTGCAAAGCAAGTTGTTTTTGCCTACACAGAGTGATAGGTGTCTGGAATGGGCTGTCAGGTGTGATGGTTAAAGCAGGTATACAAGAAATGTTAAAAATATGCTATGTATCGAAGGATATGAATCGTGCGCAGGCAGAAGAGATTTAGTTTAATTTGGCATCATGTTCTGCACAGACATCATGGGCCAAAGAGCCAGTTCCTGTGCTGTACTGTTCTATGTTGTGTGTAAAAACTGATAGTTATACTTGCTATTACACTTCCAATTTGCACAAATTTTTCAATTGACCCTGGAAAGAATCCCATAATTGCATCCATCCTGGTGGATAGGCATATTCTGCAATTTAATTAAAAAAGGAGGCCAGAGTTAGATTCAGTGGTTTCTTTTTCTCAGTGACTTTCAGCTGAAGTAGCCTTCGGTTCTGATTAAAGTAAAAGAACCAAATGGTAACAAGTTACACAATCACTTTGTTCTGTGCTGCCTTTGGCTCATTTTAAATGATTTCTAGTGAAACCCAATGAGTAAATTAACTCTAGTTGCTGTTATTGCAACCAAACTGCACGTGCACAACTTTCTTTGCTATCTACAGTCTTTTAAAAGTCAAAAGTTGGTAATCCATAACCATATTTTTTTGTTTTTCTTCCCCTTTTCAACTTTGCCTCTTGACACTATTGGCCTTGAACCAACAAATTTCTGAAATAGTGTACAGAAATTTTAAATTCTGAATTTCCAAAGCTAATGCAGAATCATGGAAACAATATTGTAGCTTATACTTGTAACCTGTACATGACTATTAAAACATTAGAGCATGAGCTGGGATTCAACAAGCTTATGTCAAACACAAGGTATGACCTTTGACCTGTTTCGGAGGCCAGATGGCAGCTCTCAGAAACCTCTTAATTATCCCTTGAACAGGACTTCATTAAAAAGCACCAGGCTATTATCATAGAGTACTAGAGTAGCCTCCTGCACCATCACCAACCTCATAGACTCCGAAGATCCCCAATCCACTGCCACCAACTTCACAGTTCCATACACCAGCGCAGTGTGTTTCGATCTCCTGTCTCGGTAGGCCCATTGTTTCTGCTCGCTTCTGTCCCACTGAATTCATATCTGCATACCTCAAACTTGATTTTGTCCACCTTGGTTCAGTTCCAGCTTACCTACATCCATGACATTTCACATGCTCTCCATCACTTCCAGTCCCTAGCCCTAATCAGTGTACTTTCACTATGGATGCCTAGTCCCTATGCACTTCCATCTACCATAAGAAGGCCTTAAAGCTCTCCCCTCCTTTCTGGACAACAAACCCAACCAATTCCACTCTACCGCCATGCTCTGTCTGGTGGAACTCGTTGTCATCCTCAAATTCTCTTTTGGCTGCTCCCAATTTGTCCAAACCAAAGGTGTCCCATGGGAGCTTGCATGGTCACAGCTATGCCTGCCTTTTCGTCAGCTATGCGGAACAGTCCATGTTCCAAGCCTACATTGGTAATGGTCCCCAACTCTTTCTCCATTACATTGACAACTGCATTGGTGCTGCTTCCTACAACCATGTTGAGTTTGTCAGTTTACTCAACTTTGTCTCCAACTTCCACCATGCCCTGAAATTTACTTGGCCCAATTTTGTCACCTCTCTCTTTTCTTGATCTGTCTCAATCTTTGGAGACAGACTATCTACTGACATCTTTTCAAAGTTCAAAGTACATTTATTATCAGAGTATGTATACATTATAACATAACCCATAAAAAAGACCAAACACCCAATGCACAATAAAAAAAATCATGCAGACAGTAGCTGCAAGCAAATAGTGTTTCTGAAGTCCACGAGTGAGTCCCATAGTTCAGCGCAAAGCCGAGTAAATGCAGTGGAGTAGTGATCTGAACCAGCCCCCAACCTGCCTCAGGTCCCCATACCCTGATCTTTTCAATCTGGCCCAGTGCTAAAATCTCCATCTGAACAACAGGTTCTGCCGCTTGGAAACGCTGAACTTTGACAACTCTATTTTGCCTGTAAATTTGCAAATTCACTGACCATTTCTTTGACTGTTCCTCTTCATGCTCTCACTTGTTAATTTGGTATACCCTTCTCTCAGTTCTTCTGTCACCGCTAAATCTGATTTCAGGAAAAGGCTTTCCATTCTGGAATATCTGAGATGTCCTTTTCTCCCCCCCTCCCCCCCCAACCACCGAAGAACAGGATTTCCCTTCCCTTCAACAGTGCCCTTACTAGTGTCTCCTCCATTTCCCTTAAATCTGCCCTTTCCCCATCATCCTTGCATCAGAAAATAGGGTTCCCCTTGTCCTTATCTACCATCCTGTGAGCCTCCGTATCTATACTTTGTAACTTCTGCCTTCCACCACAGGATCTTACCACTGAACACAGCTTTCACACCCCTACTGTTTTCAGAGGGGTGGGAGTGTCTCTAAGCTACTCCTTTGTCCACTTGTTCTCTCCACTGATTTCCCTCCTGGAAACAGGACAAGTGCCACACCACCATCTCCCTCACCAACATTCAGAGCCCCGAACAGTCCTTCCAGGTGAGGTTACACTTCATCTGCCTGAGTCATCTATTGTATCTGGTGCTCCCTGTGTGGCCTCCTCTACATCAGTGAGACCTGAGACAGATTGGGAAACCGCTTTGTTGAGTACCTTCGCTCTCTCTGCTGTAAAAGCTGCATCTCCCAATAGCTACATATTTCAATTCGACTTCCCATTCTGACATGTCTATCTGTGGCCTCCTCTACTGCTACGCTGAGGTGAAACTCAGGTTGGAGGAGATACTCATATTCTGAGTAGCCTCCAACTTGATAGCACAAAATCAATTTCTCTAACTTCTGGTAAAAGCCCCCCCCCACCCCCCACCTCTTACCATTCCCCAATTCCAGTTACTCTCTCACCCTTTCCTTCTTCTCACTACCGATGAGCTCCCTCTGGTTCCCCTCCTCCTCACCTTTCTTCCATTACCCACTGACTTCTACTATTCCTTCTTGTTCAGCCTTCACCTATCATTCTTTCTCCCCACCCATCTTCCCTTCACCTGGTCTCACCTATCGCCTTGTACTCCTTCCCCCAACACAGACTGGCCTTTCCTCCCCTTCCTTTTCAACCCTGAAGAGTCTTGGCCAAAACATTGACGTAGCTGCTGCCCGTTTTGAGTTCCTCCAGTATTTCCTGTGCATTGCAGAAAATTTTGAGGAAGTACAAGAAAGGGAATTTCAAGGGGCATAGGACATCAAGTTAAAAAAAATCTCACTTAAAGACGAAATATCCCAGACATTCTGAAGCATTCAAAGCCATTAATCAAATCAAGCAATAGTGTAAAATTAAATCACAAGCAAAAACATTAAAGGAGACAATTAATTTAAACAGATGTCAATCCTTAATGTGTAGTATACATACCATTCCCCTTTGGAGCTGATCCCGTGCATCAATTTTGAATGACCATTTCTTCTGGAAATTTCAGTAAGCCCATGATCTGCTACTGCAAGCCACTTGCAGCCCAACAAAGAGCAGCAAAGAAACTGTTTGTGGTGTCTAGTCACCAAATTCACGCAGAAATCTGAAACTCGCTGTCACTTATTAAGAGAAAGTTCCTGCAGGAAACTTTTGGCATTTCCCAAGTAGTTCCGGCCCAATACCTGTTAAGATTCAAAAACTCAAGCTATTTGCATAGCTTTTGAATTCCTTGCCTGACATCAAAATGCTCGATCTCAAATGCTACAGCAGCTGGTGAATTTATATTCAAATAATTAAGTCCAAATTAAAAAGCCAGTATCAATGATGACTGTGAAATACAGGATGATCTAGTTCACTGATGTCCTTTCAAAAAGGACATCTGTTGCCTTACCTGCTCTAATCTACATGCAACTCTAGACTCAGTGATTATGGTTGTCCCTTAGGTGCCTCCTCAGTGCAAGCAGATCAGTACATGCACATTCTACACATGAATAAACAAAAATAAAGTCTCTAATGCCATCATCTGCTCTCAACACATAATATTAAGCAGGAAAACAAGCATTTACCAAAATACAACACTCAGTGCCCACTTTATTAGGTATACCTCATTAATATAAATATCTAATCAGCAACCATGTGGCAGCAACTCAATCCTTAAAAACATGCAGACATGGTCAAGAGGTTCAGTTGTTCAGATCAAACATCATAATGGGGAAGAAATGTGATCCAAGTAACTTTGATCGTGGAAGACAGGGTGATTTAAGTATCTCATATCTCAGAAACAGGTGATGTCCTGAGACTACCATGCACAACCATCTCCCAAGTTTACAGAGAATTGTGTGGAAAACCAAAGAAAAACAGTACGAAGCATTCCACGCGTGAAAATGCACTGTTAATGACAGTGGTCAGGGGAGAATGGCCAGACTGGTTCAAGCTTACAAGATTGCAACAGTGATTCCAATAGCCATGTGTAACAACAGTGGTGTGCAGAAGAACATCTCTGGACGCACAACGTGTCCAACCTTGAAGTGAATGGGCAACAGCAGCAGGATATCACACTGTGTTCCACTCCTGTACCTGGCTGTACGTACATCTTCCACAGAATATCAGAAGTAGTAATTATGTTTTTCATAACACGGCATTACTTTGGTTGAAGTTTCAGTTAATTGTCATTTAACCAGACATGAATACCCATGAAAATGGCCAAACGAAACAGCATTACTCTGGGACCAAGGTGCAAAACACAGCACTAACAGTCATACACGAAACTAACACATAGCACATGTAAGAGAGGTGTAAAAGACAAAAAATGGTCCCCAAGTCCTTGAATGTTGCAGCAGTCTGTAGTGAAATACAATACAGCTTGTCTTCTGCTGACTGAATACTGAAGAGCAGCACCGATGCCTACAGCACAGACTCCTGTCTCTCCCCCGAACACTGCCAACAAGCGACACTGCAACCTGAGGCTTAGTCCACACTACGCTGGAGGCCACGCAGCTCCCCCACCGTTCTCCAATAAACCAGTGAACCAGACTTATAGCATTCCATATTATCAATATCCAACAGGACCTTGCAATCACAAGAAAAGTGATTAAGATAATCACTCGCTGTCCAAATACACACTGCCTTCGCACACCAACTTCAATGTCTCTCTGATGCAGGCCAGCAGCACAGTCTGTACCAAGTCCAGCCTCTTCAGTTTTCTCCATGAGGTAGGCCTGTGTTACTTTGAATTCTTAATGTCCAGCATGGTCTTGCAATAATTAAAAAATACATTAAAAAAGACAACATACCTTTGGTTAGCCCTGTAGAAGTCACTGTGACCAAGCACACCACCATCTTACCACAAGTAGTCTTGAAGAAAACATTTTTATCAACTTCCCAGACATAATATACACTTAATTTTGAAAAAGCATTTGAATTTATTTCAGAATAGTTTATTGTATGGTCTCACTACAGTATCACACTTTGTAAGTCACATCCAATTACAATGAAGAACTCTAGAAGTACATAGAACAACTGGAGTAATTATGAAAATATTTTTCATATACATCTACCTAACCTTGCACAAGAGTGAAGTATATTAATACAAATATGTATATTTACCTATACCTTTGAATTTCTGCCACAACATTCCCATTCCAAATCCCTTATAAACAGTGAAAACATGCACTCTTAGTTAGTAGTAGTATTGCTGAACAGTCAAGTAGGTTTTAAAATTGAAATCACAATAAAAACAATTGCTTCTTTTATGCTGTAAACAGCAAATACATCTATAAATTAATGTACATCCCATCTGTACTTTATATAAAAGTAACAATTACTGCTTGCATGTTTTTTTTTTAGGTGTGGGTGACTTTTGTACAGATAATTAAACATTTAAAATAGTATGCATTTCTAAAAATAAGGCATACAAATACACAGAAGTTTACCAGTTCGAATGAGTGCTTGCAAAAGTTCTTGTTAGCAAACAGTTCACAGTGGATGATAATGGCAATATACAAAAAGCTGGCAATTGTCCAGGATTTAGCAAAACATGCGGGATGTAGAATAATTGTTACGAAAGTTTCATTTTGCCCTCACCCATAAAATCTGCCATCAAGACCATGATAGGCACTTGATAATATTGGAAAGGACCATCAGTCGAACTGGTTAAGTCCTCACAGTGATGCGATACAAATATGGGAGTAAAAGGTTTTCATGATTCCAATTCCATACTCTCAGAGACTAGCTCCGGTGGCACAAAGCTCATTACTTCTTCATGGGTTAGTCCTGAAAAGAAAAGAGCTACAGTTTAGATACCTTGTGCAATTTTATTAAGCACAAACAAAAACACAGAATAAAACCATGTCACAATGAAGATTCAGATGCTGTATGATCCAATTAAGCAAACATTAGTGTAAAATGCACACTAGATTTGCGAACAAACAGCCACTCAGGGGAGTTTATGTCTCATACTACTCTTTAACAAAAGACATTCAGTGTTGGACATTTCCAGCACTTGTTTATCTAGTTTTATGCATATAAAAGGAAACCAGCCTCCAGTGAAGTAACCATTGTAGGGAAGGGCTGTGTTTGAGCTGTAAATGCTGTGGTTGCCTGTCTACATTTCAATTTAAGAAAGGAATCAGTTCTTATCTGAACTAAATTAATCAAATTGTTTTACATTCTATACTCAGCACATCACAACTTTCTCATAGGTAATAAGAGATGAAGTTTAAATGCTGGCTATGAAGTGATTGAAATATCCAGTAAATTAATGGAAATACTTCTCTAATGGGGAGGAAAGCAACAATTTTATCTTGATTCGCAAATCTACTCTCAGGATGACCACCCACAAGATAGCTCTAGTGAAAAATCCTGCACACTTCAGATTTTGTATGTGGTCAAGAATTTGATAGTGTACATTAGAGTTTTGAAAGAGACAGCAGATGTTCTAATTATGATCTACGAATTTTTGTAAACTGTGGGATTGACCCTGTGGATTGGAGAGCAACAGAAGTGACTCCACTATACAAAGGAGAGAGAAAAAACAGGGACTACGGAACTCTTAGTCTAAAACAGTAGTGAGAATAATGATGGGACCTATTATAAAGATTACACTTTTAGAATGCCTAGAAAATATGACTGAGCAGTCACCATGGATATGGGAAAGGGAATTTATGCATGACTAATCCACTGCAGCACTTTAAGGATATTGGCAGTGAAATAAATAAGAACCAATTAATCTTACGTATCTGGATTTTTGGAAGGCTTTCAATAAAGGAAACATTAAATTACAATACAGTTTGAGCACTATTCAGGAGCAAGATATATTATGCATCAAGAATTATTTTTTGGGCAGAGTGAAAACAAAAGGATCCTTCTCGGGTTGGCAAGCTATGACAAGTGGGGTGTAACAGGAACTAGTGTTATTCACAACCTTTTTCAATGATTTGGCTAAGGGGACGAAATTTATTTCCAAGATTACTGGATGATACCAAACTATGAGGGATTATGAGTTTGGAAGATAGTGTAGGTTTTGAATGGATATGACGAGTTGAATGAGTGGGGGTGAACACAGCTGATCAAATACAAAATGGAATTTCTTTTTAAATGGCAAGAGACTGGGTAGTATGAGTCAGAGTGAAATCATATCAAAAGGAGACAATTTTTCCCCACAGTGTCTGCACCAATAACCAGGAACTCACTCACACTAACCTTATACTGATCTTTTTTATTTTCCTCACCTTCCCATCATCACCCCCAGGTTCCGCCACTCACCAACTACTAGGAGCATATTACAGTGGCAATCTAACTTGCAAACAAGCAAATTTTTGGAATGTGGTGAGAAACTAGGGCACTCAGAGGAAACCCAAGTGGGCACAGAAAGGATGTGCAGGTTCCACGCAGGTAGCACTGGAGGTCAGGATTGAAACTGGGAGTCTTGAAATAGGGGTCAAAATCTTGAACAGCCTATCCCTTATTCTAAGACTAAGAGGCAGAAAAAGCTCATTATTCAGGATAGTGAATATCAGCCCTTACAGGCTGAAGAGATTTAAATCGTTTTGAATTAACTCAATAAGGATAGATTTCTGGATATTACAAAATTTAAGATATACAGGGATGGTACAAGAAAGTGACACTGATGTGGAACTTCAGCCATGAGCTTGTATGACAGAACAAGATCACTGGGCCAGATGCCTCATTCTGCTTTTATCACTTAATATCATGTTCACTGATCAAAAAGGTGGGTTTTGTATTCATGGATGCAGTCAATCATGTAACAGAATGTTCCCAATTCAAACCAAAGCCAGATTCAAATTGCTTAACTTGAAGTGAAAATTTCATTATCTCAGCAGTGCTCACAATGAAGGAATAAGAGTGACAATACTGCTACAAACTGTTGATCTTCAAGCAGTTTTTTCCAGAAATATAAAAATAATAGTTACACTTACTTTTCCATTCTTCTATTTCAAGCTCCCTGCTTTCAAAAGACTGGTCATAAGGATCTGCTTCCGGCTCATCATCTGGGTCATGATACTGAGAGAAATAAGAATGAGCCAAGGCTTCTGCTGCTGTGATCCTCTTATCTGTGTCCAGCACAAGCATTTTCTCCAAAAGGTCAACAGCTACATAACACAATAAAAATGACTCGCATGAAACATTTGACAAAGATGCATTTGTAAAATTATATTATTATTCAGAAGCAAGCATTCATAGTCACACCATGTGAAATTTTCATGTCCATACAAGCTAAATATTAAGCAGGAAACACCATCTTTGTGAAATTATTTCTGCATGTTTCTTATCTCCTTAAACATGAAATATGTAGGTGAAAAAAATGCTGAATATAAATACTCTCCCAGTGGTTTCAGCAGCTAATGGTGGTTTACACTGTTAAGTGCTTAACCCATTAAATCAACAGTGGTTACAAGCAGCAAATATCAGTCCCCAAAAAAAAAACACACTGGGGTAGTTAAAGCAAAATTTATTGGTTGTGTTTAGTTCATGTGGTACAAGTAAAGGAGGATATTTACCATTATTTATCATTAAGCATCCCTTATCTAGTAACTACTTTTCATACAATTAAAACAAATATAATCCTGAACCTTAGTATTAGATCAATCACATTCTAATATTGCTATGCTACTTTTGGACAAATCGTTAAACTTGACTTATTTGAATTGCTACTTGATAATGCAGAGAGCTGAATTAACACTTCATGTCCTTGAATGTGCTGTCCAAGACAAAACGATCACTGAAGCAACTTTGGGAACATCAGCATTTCTGTTTTATTACAAATGCAGAATCTGAATGGCTGAATAAGTTTTGAGCACAGCTTTATAATTAACTCCAATGATTATGTGAAATAACTCCACCCTTATGCCAGTATTGATATGGTGGTGTCATTATCAAGTGCCAACACCATTGTCAAGTGGTTGAAAACAGGTTTATATCTACAATCCTAACAGGAATAATTAGACCTCTTAGTCTACTTTTACACTCCCTCTCTACTACCTCTAACACAGAAATATTGCAGAAGAATTACTGCTGTATTATCATTAGAAACAAGTTGGCAAGGATAATTATAAAAATTCATCCTGACCATTTGCAACAAGAGAATTTAGCTACCTATCAAGATGTCCAGTGACAATGCTATCAATATTCTGGGGCTTACAATACACCGGAAATTCAGCTGGATCAACAACATACTGTATACAGTTGCTGGGTCTAAATCCCTGAATTCTTCCCCGACATCACCATGCGATTATAATTAGAAAGATTTCAGCAGTTTAAGGTGGTTCCACACCCACCTTCTCCAGGAAATTAACAATGGGCAGTAAATGACAGCATTGCCCAGATCCCAAAAATATTTAAAAGTATGGATACTTAAAAAAGTACCTTGAGGATTAGCTCCAATGAATACATCTTCAAAGCACTGTTTTGGCATATGCTGTAATGACTGGATGTAGTTTCTCGCCTGTAGACAAAACATAAATAAATCTAGTAATCTAGGTTTCAATAATCTACTCCGGATCCTCACTGCACATCTTCTTGAGTCTTTCACAGAGACATTCAAACCATGCATGGAGCATTAAACCATCAGGTAGATCAGTTTTGTGCTACACTCTTTGCAACAATCAAATATTTCTATTACAGGCAAAGCGATTAGTTCATGGTTATATCCCAAAATTCCTTAGAACTATCTGTGCTAGTCAGATCACAATGTCATCCATTTGGTTCTAAAGTTGTATAATGGATAAAACTCAAGAAATGGTACAATATTTATCAAGCTCACCATTCGGCCCAACTTGTCTCTAACCTTCCACATAATCTCCATTGCCCAGCACTTAATCAATGGCCCTCTATACTTCAGTTATTCAAGTGTTCAACTAGATTCAAATGCTTTCAGTGACTGAACTACTCTCAGGAAATGCATTGCAGGTGCTCACCACTCTCTGGGAAAAGATTCCAATTATATCCCCATTGAATCTCTTCCCCCTTAACTAAAAAAATCCTCTAATTTTATCTGTCTCTGATACAGCGGCAAGTTTCCTGCAGTGTGCCCTATCTACAAATCTCAATTTAGATAACTGAATTATGTCCTATTTTAACCTTTTCTACTCAAGGAAGAATAGACATAGTTTCTCTCATTTCTCCTCATAACTGAACTGCTCATCTGAAGGGGTTGGTGTTGGGTCCACTACTTTTCACACACTATATGTTTATGATATCGTTGACAGAATTGATGGCTTTGTGGCTGAGTTCGTGAATAAAACAAAGATAAAGTATTCCACAAAAGTCTTTTGCACATATATACACAGGAGGAGTGCCCAAGACTTTTGCACAGTACTGTATTTATCAACATGGAATGGAGAGAGAGTTTGTAAATCTGGCTGGAGTAAAGGATGTTGGGAGGGGCATGGGACAGGTGGCAGAGAAGTGTCAGGGCCGGAGGGTAGCACAGGTAAAAATACGCCCAGCCCTGAGACATCAGGCAAGGTCATTTGATTCCAAACAATTGGTTTATTCATTACAGAACGTCTCTCTGGTGCTTCCCTTTCCCTTCCCTCTTCCTCTCCCCTTCCCCAACCACAATACCCTTCTCTCTGCCCCCTTTGCACTGTCTACAATAGCCATGCATATCAGAATCAGGTTGATCACTCACATGTATTAAAATGTGTTTTTTTTGCAGCAGCAGTATAGAGCAAAACATTACATTACTACAGTGCTGTGCAAAAGTCTTAGGCACCTTAGCTATATACTGTAAATGTGCCTAAGACATTTGCACAGTACTGTAGACGGAGGGTAAGATAGCGTTGAGGGAAAAGGGAGTATGGAGGAGGACCTGGACAGATTAGGAGAATGGGCAAAGAAGCTGCAGATGGAATACAGTGTAGAGAAGTGTATGGTCATGTACTTTGGTAGAAAAAATAAAGGAGTAGACTTTACAGAACGGACAGCAAATTAAGGAATTGGAGGTGCAAAGGGATTTGGAAGTCATGATGCAGGACTCCCTAAATGTTAACTTGCAGTTGAGTCAGTAGGAGGAAGGCAAATGCAATGTTAGCATTCATGAATATAAAAAGGATCTAACACTGAGGTTTTAAAAGGCATTGGTCAGAAAGAAAAAATGTGCTGGTATTGGAGAAGGTCTAGAGGAGGTTTACAAGAATGACCCCGGGAATGAAATGAATTAATGTACAGAGAGAGCTTGATGGCTCTGTGCCTGTACTTGCTGGAGTTTAGACGAATGAAGGACGGACCTCATTGAAATATACTGAATATTGAAAGGTCTACATAGAATGGGTGAGGAGAGGATACTTCCAATGGTTTGAGAGGCTAGGACCAGAGGACACAGCCTCAGAATAGAAGAGTATCCCTTTCAAAGAGGTGAGGTAGAATTTCTTTACTCAGAAGGTGGTGAATCTGTCAAATTCATTACCACAGATAGCAATGAATGCCATGTCACTGAGTATAGTTAAAGTGGAGACATACATTTTTGATTAGTACTGGCACAAAGGTTAAGAGAAGAAGGCAAGAGAATGGGGCTGAGAGAGAAAACAAATCAACTATGATCGAATGACTGAGCACATATGATGGCCTGAATGGTCCAATTCTGCTCCTGTGTCTTATGCCCTACTCCCAGGCAACATCCTGCTGGTCTCCCATCTCTAAATGAGGTGATTTTGGGAATAAAAATGTTTTAATGTTGCAGGTATAACATGCCACAACCTGTTCAGGAGTGCATTTTGCTTACTTTTGTCAGAATCACACAAAATTACTCAAGGTAATTACCAGAACATTTGATGTATTTGGTAGTCAGAGCAGCAGTTCAGTAAACAAGGCTGAACTTTCATACTATCCCAACTTCTTAATTTATAAGAAATCACAATAATTTAAGGATATTGACATCATATATGAATGTAAAGTTCATACAATTTTACTCCCTAGAATAGTTAAATTTACAAAGAACAATGACAAATAGCTAACTTCATTCACTCTTAGACATGCAGCATCTTTCCAAAAATAAATATTACTCTGAATGTTCAATTTCTGAATTGGGTTGTATGTTGAAGCATTTATACAAAATACTTTCTTGGTTAAATGATAAAACCTTTAAATGGTTTTAGAGAGTGGCCCTACACACTGACCAAGCTACACAAACAGAACTCAATAGCAATAAAATCTCAATTGCTAAAGAATAATAAAAGGGAAAATCAGCTCCTTCAAACTTCACTAGAAATGTATGATGACTTGACAGCCACCAAGAAAAACTTCCTCTCCAAAAGGCTCTGCATATCACATGGTTCAGAATCATATCTATTCATGTTCCCAATCTGCAAGAAACAAAAACAGCAATTTCATGCACCAAATTATTGATTGCAAGCCTAACCAACATTGTGCTGCATTTCCATTAGATAGGTTAATAATGGAATACTACATGGGCCTTCAGAAACCTATGTGGATATGCTGACTCACAAACAACTTGTATATCAAATTTGGCATTTTGCCCATGGATTTACATGGAAACAGAAGACAATCATCCCAAACCAAAAATAACTGGCATCTGTTCACTGCTAAATTGACAACATTAGCTAAGAACTCCATTGATCCAAATATAGAGAATACATATTCATCAAAAATCCTCCCTGCACAGAGCTCATCAACAGCCTGTCTCACCTCATAGCCGGGCATCCTATTAATTAAGGATGCTGGAGGGGTTCCTGTCAATCTCATGATCTGTTGAAGCTGATTAATATCTTGAACGCCCAGGTCAAGGCGTTTATCCGTTTTTCAAAAGGATACTCAAGTTTGGAAAAAACTTTTCTCATCTTCTTAAATAACAATTTTAGCAAAATTCATGTGCTACTGGTTCCTACATTAGAAAAGTATAATGTTGCATTGGAAAATAAAAGACAGAACATGCAAGGGTGAGGGCTGAAGCAATGATATCTGAGAAGCATGCCATGGTGTTAGATTTGTTAGTGTTAAATGGTTGTTACCATGCTTCTTTTAAAAATAAAAAAGCACTTCAAATATAACTACAAACAATATTTTGAATCAAATTTCATTTAATAAACTTGAATATTAACAGATATTTTTGTTAATTTTGGCTTGTTATGCAGCATGTTAAAACATTACCTACAAAACTATCGCTGTATTAACTAAAATCACCGTACCGACAAACAAAACACTTCTAAAAGTAAATCAAACAGTGCCAATTAAATTTGGTGAATCTGTGCTTTGGTAGTGTAATTTAAAGCACTGCAAGAAATCATTTATCAGGTGTGGTCAATAACTACCAGCAGAAAGTACAGGCAATGCATAAACTCACAGAATCAGATGATATTTTCATCAAAAGTTCTGGCCCTGGTGTTCCGACGAGTTGCATTATTAGCTTCAACTGATCAATATCTAACATCGTAACATAAAGGAAAACATAGGGGACAGGTTATAACAAAAACGGCCAATGTATTTTAGAGTTGTAACGATAATGGAATTCAGAGGAATCATGAGCCAATGGTCATGGATGATATCAGCTTATCCATATTTTGTTAGTGTTTTTAAGTTCTGATTTGCTTAAACTGTATTGGCAGGACTTATTCTTACCTACTGCAGTCACTACTTAATTAAAAACATTGAATAGTTAACTTTAACGAGCTCAGTTACTTCCAATTGTTTTTATTTATAAATTGTATTATGTGAAAATCAAATTACAGTACAACTTCATTCTGGACTTTCTGAAGCTTTCCTTGATGGTTTTTGTTTTGACAATAGCTTTCATGCACTTACAATATAATACTGGAGTTATTTTAAAAAATGTTTGAAAGGTATTTTGATCTGATTAGTGATAACAAGCTGCCCCTCTCCGTCTATGGAATTTTCTGGTTCTTCCAGTGCTTTACATTATTTGTGGAAATTTGGCTTTAAATCTTATTAATCAATGTTTTTCTTATTCATCCATATTATTAAAAATAATAGCCAATATGTACAACCTTCACAGTATTTGCAGAATAAGGAACTGTTCCAGCTTAACATTATTTCCATATTACCGATACAACTCTAAACCAGAGGCAAAATAAAAGTATCCTGTTCAGACATTTTACTGTCTCTATTCCTTCCTACCTTCTGGAGACCTTTATGCTCTTGCAATAGCCACAACATGGATGATAGATTAATGCAAAAACCTACTGGAGAGTATGTGGTTATAGAACTACAGATATTACCAGTGATGGCCTTTTGTGAAATCCAATGTCAGTGACATGACTGAAATTTGTTAGTACTGAGCTCCAGCTCACTCAAACGAGATCAAAAGTCAGATTTCAGTTTACCTTTATTCAACTGAATTAAATTTATGAAATCAAAAATATAAATGCTTAAGATGTGAACTCCCAAATGTTTTAAGTATTCTATTAATGCTAAATGCACTTCAGTACATAAACAATTACATTTATTTTAAGTAATCTTCAAGATTTGCAGATAAATCTTTTAACTGTTGTGGACCTTGGTATAAGAGCATTATTTACTTTGATTCTGCATCAGAAAAAGAATTGAAAGTGCACATTAGTGAAGCAGCCAGTTTACAATATTAATCATTATATCAAGGATTCAAGCCAATTTTTTTTATTGAGCATAGAAGCAGAGTGCAAGAGGTAGTTTAAAAAAAAAATAATCACAAGAAGCTTCCCATACAAGGTTACAAATTAAAATAGAGCATCTGTGATGCAGAATAATTTCAAATCCCATTTGATTTGCTCAGGAAATTCAAATACTTGAATTGAAATTAGTTTTTATTTCATGCTAAGGAATTAATGTTTTCTTCAATTAAATGCTAGAATTATATCTCTTTAATCATCATTCAGGTGCTCATTCAAGTTGGCATACAGTTCTAGCAACATGATTAACTCTCATATAACTTGCCCAATTATCCACTCTGGCAGTTTTAACATGCCTTCCTTTCAATTGTTAGTGTACTCAAAAGCAGTCTAAACTTTATCATCTAATTTCCATATACACTTACTAATAAAATCTGTTTAATACAGAACAGAAACCCCCAACTAGCACTCCACTTCCAACAAAATACAGCCTCGTTACTCAACATAATGCCCTTATTGAGAACAGTTTGATCTGCGTGGACTGAAAACTGAGCATGGAATTGATTCAGCTCAACGGCTGTGTTGCCGGGTACTTCAATCCATTAAATTCATCAAGCTAGCTCAGCAATAGCTCAACTCAGTTAAGATGGTTCTAGTTCTCAACATCTTAAAAAGGAATGCAATTATTCAAAATACCAAAAATTGAAGTTATTGGTGATTTTAATTTTACCATTTAATCTCAAAACTATATCCTGTCAAGTCCCTGCTTCATAAATTTTTAAAACTCAATTCAGCACTTCAATAATACTTTTAACATGAAAGTTTGATTATAGCTACATTCAAAAGTAGTATGTTCTTAACTTTCCTGTAGCTTAAGTATTATGAGTTCTAGCTAATTATTGAAATGCTTGTCTGTGCAGGATTAGGTTAGTAAAAATAAAATAAAGCATGAGTGAGAACAGATGGTAGTATGGCTCATGCAAATTTCAAATAATCATGGAGTTATAACACAGAGACACTTTCCTTTAGCAATTCTGTGACAACCACAAATGAAGCAGCAATTGCAAACTTCCTTCTGTGCGAAGTGAAAATTAAATCAAGAGCAAATATGCATTGGGAAAATAGGTTAATAGGAAGACATTCCAAAGCAACACAAAGCATAACTTCATGCATAAAGTGTTAACAAACCTATAAATGATTTTAAAATTAAAGGTCATCTGAAAATTATTTCTATACAATTTTATCATACTAAAATTAGCAATCTTCATAAAAAGAATTACAGGTCAAAAATGCCTCAATTTTTTTCAATTGATAGGCAACTTATAGAACCAATCAAAAATCTAGATACATATTATGGTTAAACAATCCAATATATAGAAATATTATATCACAATACGAACAATTGTTAAACATAACTAATATGCAATGAACAATTTGTCTGCTTAAAAGTGTAGCTGTCTAATATAATACATAAAGACCATCAAACATAAAATACTAAACAACATGAAAGTTCAGAAAGTGTTTCATTATTACATAGTGGCCATAGAAGCTTAATTTTCCCCAACAGAAATTAGAACTAAAGTCATTTTACTGCACTTCAAAGTATACAAGGACTGGGGTAATCAGAAGGTAGCTACAAGAATCAAGACCCAATACAAAAGGACGATCTTGGAAATGAAGCTGGAGCTCCTTGGAAATTATTTGAAGTTTCACTATTAAACAAAATATAGTTTCATTAGGCAAATTTTTTTTTTTTTTTTGATGAACTGGTCCAAGCTTAACTGGTCAGATTCTGAATTGGAGCAGAACCCTATACCATATAGAAGTTTAAAAAAGTTCCATCTGAAGCAAGCTGCATTGTTATGTTATATACATTAACAGAAACAGTATTTTTGGAACAGAAAACCATTAACAGCTAGTAATTATTATTACTTACTAAGAAATTCTGTGGCTTAACATTTTAAGAAATGTTACTGAATGGGGATCTACATTTTGGAAACATCCAAGCAAAATTCAAATAATTTCAAGTAAGTACTTAAGCACCTTGCAGTGAGCAGCTCACAGCCTAGCAACACAAAGTAATTTCTGAAAATTTTCAAGCTACCAAATTGGACAAGTCTACAAAACAGCTTAAATGATTACATTCCCAGGTCACCCAGCTTTATTCAAAACTTTTATAAATTGAAAGCATTAGATCAAATGAATAAAATATTTTTATAAAAAGTAATGGCGTGTCCAATACTCCAAACAGCATTTTGAGTTTTTTCGTTTTGATAGTAGTAAAGTTTAAGGGTAATTTCTTCACAAAAAGTAACAATGCTATGCTACTCTTAACTAAAAGACAAGTTTTGAAATATGCTGCACGCTAATTTTCAAAAGAGAGTTCAATAAAATGCTTGTGAAAGAATGCCAAAATGTTTTCAATGTTTTCATTGAGAACATACACCAAATTGCCAAATTACCATAATATTTTGAGAATAAGAACACCTCAGAAGTATGATCTGGAAAGAGAACAAGGCAAAGTCTAACACTTTTGAAAACAGATTGAAGATACTTGGTTACATTTCCTTAAGTCAGGGGTCCCCAACCTTTTTTTCCACCGCAGACCGGTTTAATATTGACAATATTCTTGCAGACCGGCGGACCCGGGGGGGGGGGGGGGGGGGGGGGGGTGTTCAAGTTCAACAGTGCGTGATGACAGGGAATGAGGAAAGGTGCAGCTGACTCATATCGTTTCATATCGCCAAATCATCTCGCTTCCTCGTGGCCCGGTAGCACATGCTTTGCAGCCCGGTGGTTGGGGACCACTGCCTTAAGTGGCCAGACTCATGTTAGTGAGAACCAGATACCACAGGTGATTTGAGTTCTGGATTAAGTTGAAATGAAGTACATCTGGCCAGGTGGCTCTCCAGCAAGACAATTACCAAAAGTATTTTGCATTTTTGACAAGTCAACATCAGTCTTGTACCCATGCTACCTTGAAAAGGAATTTATACAATAAGTTTCGGCTGAATAGTTGCTAAAAGTCTAACAACAATTTAGTTTACTTTCCAAAACACATGTTTTAAAATAAATCTTACAACTGATAAACCCATCTCATGAGAATATTTATGAAATAATACGAAATGAAAAAATCTGTTTTAAAATCAAAAAATTTGTATTCACACTGATGGATGCAGAGGAACACAAATCACTTCTCCTTAAAATAGGGTTTGATTACTGTGGTAATCTCAGTCAATGCAATATTTAAATAGTAATTGTTTTTGCAAATTGACCAATTTTCAATATATTGCACTTAACAAGACATAATAAAACAGTTTACTGAAGGTATAAATTTTACCTGAAACAAAACCTTCTACCTGCCCACATGCAAGAATGACAAGCAATTTTTCTTTTTTAAAAACTAATACAATGAAGGATACGGTCAGTGCCTGGAAATAAAGTCTTTCCTGTCAGTAGCTCTGCCATGATGCACCCAACGGACCAAATATCAACTGGAGGCAAAAGAGAACAGTGTTTTAATTTGATCATGTATAGATTCTGTGGACAAAAATCATTTTTACAATACTTAAAGCATTTATCATGTTCATTCCTCTGAGGTGAGGTGTGGCGGGGGGGGCGAAGGAGGTGGAAGAGGGCACTGCAGAACAGGTCAGTTGAAGTCAGCTAAATATAAACATAAGAACAAATATAAATACATTAGTGAAACAATTGAGATACCAAGAAGGATGGAGGCATAATCAACATTAAAAGTTCATGCCATATTCAGAGCATTCATTTAAATGTAAAGTCAACGATGTTACATAGGCAAGTAAATCAGAAAGGATGTGGTGGTCCTTAACATGGGAAGCAAGGTGTAACAAGGCTATGAATAATTTAAATACTACATTTAGTATGCCTTTTTTGCCACCATATCTGCAAATTAATTTTAAGAATTGCACTGATATACAGATAAAAAATGAACAAATAGCCACAAGTCACAACTACAGATATGGTTAAACTACTCAGTAGAAATTTCAAGCTAAAATATCGTCATAAAAGTTATAACACTGGAGAACAATTATTCAGAAAAACAGCATCTAAAAAATAAAACCTTTGCAAACTTCTTTTTAATAAAACTACTTACTATTACCACTAAAGATTAACTCTATTGAAAATCAAGTTTGCGAAATAACACAAAGTTTAAAAATAATCATAATACAATAGCAATGTGTATACATGTAAATAAAATGTGTATTACTTTTTCCATAATTTTCATACGAGAAGTTTATACTTCAAATTCCTACAGGTTTTCTGGGATACTGCCAGCAAAACTAATAGAAACCACTGCCTGCAGCCTATGACTACATGAAATTAATTCCTCTCCTTCACTTTTATTGAGCTATCAGACAAAAAAACACAGAAAATACTGAGGAAACAACCACGTCAGACAGCATCTATAGAAATAAACAGTTGACATTTCAGTCCGAGACCCTTCAGAATCCTGATGAAGGATCTCAGCTCAAAACGTCGACTGTTTATTCATTTCTATAGATGCTGCCTGACCTGCTGAGTTCCTCCAGCATTTTGTGTGTGTTACAATAGATCTCCAGCATCTGCAGAATCTCGTGTTTAGACAAAGTAAAAAGCTAAAGAAAAGAGTGGTTTTCAGTTTTGTTTTTCAAGCAACCTGTTTTAACCAAATGGCTCATCCATGCAACCCAATAATGATAACTTGCTAACTAACCGTAAATCTATTTGTAGGCATTTAAACGCTAAAAGTTTAGAGATATTAGTAAATAAAATTTCATTGTTACACAAGGAGAGGCAGGATGTGCAGTTTTCCAGCTTGTAGACAAATGCTCTCAGGCTTCTTTCACCTGTCTTTCTCCCCAGACCCCTGAGCTATTTGTTATCTAGGCTCCATGGGCCCCACACTGCTGCTCCTTCCCTGATCAATTTTGGTCACTCATTTGGTAACATCCCATAATGATGGCAGGGGGTGGGTGGTGGAGTGGGTAGCGATCATAACTTTGAAAACTACTCCCTTATTAGATTCCACAGATAATCTAAACAGAGTCAATTTTTAAGCTTTGTTATATTTTGCAATGTTTTTTTTCCAATTTTCAGTGTAGAGAAAGTTTAATCAAGGGCAAAAATTAATATACTTCAGTACTGAGCATATGTCAATGAGTCTGACAATCAAAATTAATTCGATAGTGAAGCTTTTTTTTAATTTACACAGAAGAAAACACTGTTGTAAGCTTTCAGGAATTGAGGAAGACTATCGAAAGGAACTAATGAAACAAATGCCAGTCAGCAAAATTTTATCAAAATATAGTCAGCACAAAATTTGTGAAATTATAGAACAAATTAAGTTCTCGATATTTAAAACTGCTTTCAATATTTTGCAACACGTCTGTGCATTTACACAACTTGTCAAGCTATTAGTTGATCAGCAAATAAAGTAGTTCCCAAATAATAAGGCTCTTGCAGCAAACAAGTATGTTTAAACACAAAGGAGAAAAATGGCAGTAACATACTTGTTAAACATGTTTGAATGGTTTGGAAACAATAATTTTACAAAAATAATTAATCTTACAAGCAGACAAAAGACCCAATCCAACATGCCAACATAAACAGTAAGAATATTTTTCATCTTGAAAAAAGTGGCAATGTAGTTTCATACAACATAGAAGTAGGAAGTTGCATGCAATAACTAAGAAATTGTTTAATTCAATATCCTCTTCCCAAGCGAAAGAGGTAAATCGTGTCTACAATTAATATAAAGTTAACAGAAACTGTTCAGGAATTAAACCTAGGAAATAATTGCCTGGACTATTGTATCCCACCTGTTTGATTGTAATGCATCCAATTTAGCATGATCTCCGGTGCTCTATACCATCTTGTGGCTACATATCCAGTCATTTCGTCATCAGTATGACGAGCCAATCCAAAGTCCAAAATCTATAATCATAAAATGATTATATTAGACAAGAATCATTTTCCTATGCCCTTTAAAGTAACAAAACTCTAAATTTGCAGGACAAAGGAAAATATATCAATTACAAATAGCCTGTTCTGGAAATCAAAATAGCATCAGAAGATTAATCTTATGTCATTATATCAAACATAAAAAATACCTTAGCATTGACAAGTAACTAACTGTAGTGCCAAAAGTCACTAGTAAGCAGATCTGCAGCAAAACGAATGAAGTTGGAGGATAATGATTAAAGTTGGATTATCAGTGAGCACCATATGAAAAAGATTGGCCTACAATGTCTATAAAAAGAACTCATACGCTTGGAAGTTATATGTTTTATTGTTTTATAACTTTGAATCACAGTGGATTTAATTTGGAGTTTTTGATACAGATCAACAGAAAAAGACTTTCATAGCAAAGTGAAAATAGACCCCGACAAACTGATCTAAATTAATTACAAATATAAAACAACAAAGAACTTGATTACCAAAGTTTCACCCCTCTTTAAGATGGCACACCAAAGCATCATTGGTGCAGCCAATTGGTTTTAGAAGTCACATAATTAGTTAAATAGAGATCTGTTTTTGGAGACCTGTGTGCAGTCAAGGTGTTTCAATTGATTGTAGTAAAAAAAATACACCTGCATCTAGAAGGTCCAACTGCTGGTGAGTCAGAATCCTGACAAAAACTACACCATAAAAACAAAAGAACACACCAAACAACTCCACAAAAAGGTCATTGTAAAGCACCAGTCGGGGGGATACAGGAAATTTCCAAGTCATTGAATATCCCTTAGAGTATAGCTAAGTCAATCATCAAGAAATGGAAAGAATATGGCACAGCTGTAAATCTGCATAAAAACTGACTAACTGCAAGAAGGGAACTAGAGAGGGAAGCCATTGAGAGACCTATGACAACTCTGGAGAAGTTACAAGCATCAGTAGCTGAGATGGGAGAGACTACACATACATCAACTGTTGCCCAGGTGCTTCAGTAGTCACCGGGTGCTTTATGGAAGTGGCAAAAAGAAAGCTGCTGTTGAAAAAAATTGCATGAAATCTCAGCTAGAATGCATGTGGGAGACTCTGAAATCAGCTGGAAGAAGATGAAACCAAAATTGAGTTTTTTGACCATCAAACTAAATGCCAGGTTTGGTGCAAGCCAAACACCACACATCATCAAGAACACACCATCCCTACTATGAAACATGGTGTGACAGATATTTCACTGCAGCAGGCCCTGGAAGGCTTGTGAAGGTAGAGAGTAAAATGAATGCAGCAAAATACGGGGAAACCTTTGAGGTGAACCTGATGCAGTCTGCAAGGGAACTGCGACTTGGAAGAAGATTTGTTTTCTAGCAAGACAATGAGTAGAAGACAACCCAAGTATAAAGCCAAAGCTACATAAGAATGGCTTAAAAACAACAAAGTTAATGCCCTGCAATAGCCAAGTCAGAGCCCAGACCTCAATCCATTTGAGAATTTGTGGCTGGGGTAGAAAAGGGCTGCTTACTCAATCCCCATGCAATCTGACAGAGCTTGAGTAGTCTTGTAACGAAGAACGGGGAAAAATTGCAGTGTTTAGATGTGCAAAGCTAATAGAGACGTATCCTCACAGACTCAAGGTTGCAATTGCTGCCAATAGTGCATCAACTAAATACTGACTTGAAAGGGGTGAATACTGATGCAATCAATTATTGTGTTTTATATTTGTAAATTAATTTAGATATGAGAGTCTTTTTCTGTTGATCAGTGTGAAATTAAATCCACTGTGATTCAATGCTCGGTTTGGTGCAATGAAACATGAAAACTTCCAAGGTTTGGGGGGGGGGGGGTGAATACTTTTTATAGGCACTACAATATCATAAAAACAAAATGGATCTATTCTGCACCATTATCTACCAATACTTTTATAGAGAAAAAAAAATTAGTTGCTTACAAAGTTTTTATTTCATTTTCAAATGGTTACTTCAACATATCAGGCTAGAAAGGCTTCCTCCCAAATTTCCAAGCAGAGGTAGACATGATTAATTTAGAATGGCTTTGTGATCAGTGCAGATATCGTTGGACAAAGGGCCTGTTCCTGTGTTGTGCTCTATAATGTTCTATTTTGCAATACAAACTTTTTGCATTATCATTTCCATTCAGAATTAAAGACCAGGTAATTTTAATCAGTAAAAGGCTTTAGGCATATTTACAAGTTCAAATTCTTTACCTTCTCATTGGAAAACACATTAATATTTATAATATTTTGATTTTGGTGAAGCTATTTTAAATAGTTAGCACCCCATGTAAAATCACTACATATGCTCCTATACCATGGCAGACAATTCTTCATATCCCCAAAACCAAAGGAGTTATTCTCAATTACTAGGTATCAAAGCAAATAAAGAAGAACTTGTGTCAGGTGACAAAAATTGGCAGTATTATTAAACGAGGAGGGCAATATTAGGTTACAGAACAATACAACTCTGCAGATAAATCATACACAGCAATGACAAATGAAATTTAATCCTGACAAGTGTAATGCAATGTACTTTGGGAGGTTCAATTACTGTATGGCAAACACAATGAATGGTAGGTTCCTGTGTAATATTTAAGAAATGAAGCCTTTGGTGTACAAATCCAAAGATCCTCAAAAGGTGGTAGCACAGATAGGGTGATGAAGGTAGCATAGAAGTGCTTGCCTTCATTAGCAAGGGCTTAGGAATGTAGGAGGGAGGGATCTTTATACATTATAAAATATTAGTTAGGCCATAATGAAATATTGGGTATAGTTCTTGTTTTCACACTATGGAAAGGATGTGATTGCACCAAGGAGGGTGTAGATGAGATCTACCTGGATGTTGAATGGAAAAGAATTTTCAGCTATGACAAGAGACTCAAGCTGTATTTGTTTTCTGTGGAACAGAGGCTGAGTGGGAGGGACCCGATGAAGATACACAGAATTAGGAGAGACATAAATAGGATAGATAATAGGAATGTTTTCCTTATGGCAGAAGTGTCTAAGTTCAGAGGTCACAGTTTTAAGGCAAGGTTTAGATAGGATTCGAGGAAGAAAGTTTTCCATTCATAAGGAAGATGGAATCTGAGGTGATGGTTAAGGGTAGGTACTCTAGCAACATCTACAATTTGCTTGATTTACCATGTCCTGATAAATGCAATTAGAATGGAAAGGTACTGATTGTCAGCATAGACGTGGCGAACTGAAGGGCTTGTTTCCATGCTGCATGGCTCTTTCACATGAATATATTTCTGCTTATTCAGATATACATGAGTTAAAAAATCTTTGGTAACTGGCTGCAAGCAAAAAAAACTTACTGAAACTATAGGCCATTTTAATTTGGAATATTCAGTCTACAAATTAACAAATAGTGCAAACAGTTCTACATTCTTATTGTCCAGAGGGATTAGAGGGATGCTGACGATGTTCTACGAGTATGTGGTGGCCAGTGCTATCATGTTTGCTGTTGTGTGCTGGGGTAGCAGGCCGAGGGTAGCAGACACCAACAGAATCAACAAACTCATTCGTAAGGCCAGTGATCTTGTGGGGGTGGAACTGGTCTCTCTGATGGTGGTGTCTGAAAAGAGGATGCTGTCCAAGTTGCATGCCATCTTGGACAATGTCTCCCATCCACTACATAATGTACTGGTTGGGCACAGGAGTACATTCAGCCAGAGACTCATTCCACCAAGATGCAACACTGAGCGTCATAGGAAGTCATTTCTGCCTGTGGCTATCAAACTTTACAGCTCCTCTCTTGGAGGGTCAGACACCCTGAGCCAATAGGCTGGCCCTGGACTTATTTCCATCTGGCATAATTTACATATTATTATTTATTTACTGTTTTATATTGCTATATTTATACTCTATTCTTAGCTGGTGCAACTGTAATGAAACCCAGTTTCCCTCGGGATCAATAAAGTATGTCTATCTATCTACATAAATGACAGAAAATGATCAGCTCATCAGATTGTGTCTGGTGAGAGAAGGTAGCTATATAGCTCTCTTACTTGAAAGCAAAACTAAAATTTAACCATAGTGTATTTAATAATTTCAACACATCAGATCATCCTAACAAAATTATGATATAATGATAGGTTGAATAAAGACATTACTATATATACCAGACATATACTTAGGCCTTATTTAGAAGTGCAGTCTTATTCTGCACACACCCAAATACGGATAATGGGATACAAGTTTAAGAATGGATAACTAGATTGATGCCAAGTTGGAAGGTCCTTAGTTACTATGACTAGCTTGGAAGACCGGAACTTTGTACTTCAGAAATCAGCACTAATTAAGATGTCTTTAAAATAATTAAGTGATTACATGAGGAAAAGCTTTGGAATGCAAAGTGGCTGCAAAAACTGAAAGAAAACGGGATGATTTCAGCATGGTTTTTACAAGGGATTCATTGCTTCTCCACTGTCTCTTTAAATGTTTAATTGCCTTTGAGACAAATTTCGTAGCTTCTGAATTAGTCAAAATAAATTGCTAGAATGAGATTGTAGTTAGTTGAAGAGGCAAGGATAGATAAGATGGAAAAAAAGTAGAGAGATAAAGGAAATGTGGCTAATCACTAATATTTTATTTTCTGCAAAGGTTTTTACTGCTATCAAAGTTTAGGATAAAGTTCTTTGCAAGAGGACTGCCTTGTAGCACGTTCTGGTTCAAACAATTTATGCCATAAATGATTCTTCTCTAATGAAATCCATTAGAGAATCCAGGAAAGATTCTGCACAATCAAACTATTATCTAAAATCAAAATCAATTAATTCCACTTCTCAGTCTGTCCCGTCTCCAGTTATCCATTTAGAAATGGATAAAGGCATTCTCAACACTGGACAAGAAAGCTTCTATGCAACAACTGAAGTACTTCAAGTATCGCGTTTCTTTACCTTTAGCTCACAATCTTCATTCACTGCAAGATTGCTGGGTTTCAAATCCTATCAAACAAAATAAATAACTTATTTGAAATAATCTTGTTCAGCTGTTCTTAGTTAAATTGTAGATTGCTCGAAATATTCAGAAACATCCTAGTTAAGAAATTGCATAAAGCTTTCTACGCACCCTAAATATTTATGTCTCATTGAGAAAAAGCAAGAAGTCCAAACTGAATTCCCAGAATAAAGTGTCAATTGCAACAAGTTCTTCATCTCAGTAGACCATAGTAATTCACATTCAAAATTATAACAAGTGGTATTTAATTTTTGCTTCATCTTGTAACTAATTCTCTTTTCAACCTTCCACAAAAGCACAAAATTCAAGAAAGCAAATCTGCTTTGTTGAATGAAATAATAACCATCTTAACCAACCTTTAATATTTTAAATTATTTTGGTGTTTTAAATGCAGCAGTACTCTGAATGAATAATACAAGCGCTGCTAGAGTACACAAGTCAGTGGCACTCGCATTCATATTCAAAGCATCAAATGTTCTATTCTTATAATAGTTGTAAAGAATACTTAATAAAAGTAAAAATGAATACATTCACAATATGAAATACTTACTCTGTGTATAATTCCAGCAGAATGGATATACTATAAAAAAAACAAAATTAAATACTGTTTAAGTTTTAAACCCAAACCATGTTCCACAAATTATATGCCACAACAGAATATTATTTATAGTGAACAAGACTTACAACAAGGTTCTAAAAAAACATTTACTTTCACTTCTCAAAAGAACTACAATTAATATAGGATGTGAAAGACACAACTGAAAGCTTTAAACCAAGTTAATTCATACTCCAGATGTAGAAGTAACTGGCAAGGCCAACATTTAGCACTCATGCCCTAATGATCTTGAAGGTGGTGCAGAGGGGTACACTTCTCGTCACAGGTGGACAGTATTCCATGATACTCGAGTTTTATACACAGTAAATGCTCCATTGAGAAAGTCAAAAGGCAAGTCACAGTGCAAAATCTCTAACATGCTACATGTTAACAGCTAGCGATTAAGCAGTGAAGACATAATTGAATGTCATGAGTTGATATTCTTACTGAAATATTTGTTTGGCTGCATTGAGAGCCAAGATAAGTCATATATATCTGCATAAAAATCACCTCATCTGACTTTGCACATACTATTATGGATCATAACCAATTCTGCCTGTTAATTGCGTCACTATTCATTCAACAATAGTCGTACAGCATACTATTTGCATGCTGGGCCACATAACTTCCTGACCATCACTCCACCAGGATTATTCTTAACACTGGAGCCTCACAAAGCTGTCCTCAGCCTCCTACTTTACTCACTGTACACTGACGGCTGCATGTCCAGACTCTATTCCAACTTCATCTACAAGTTGGCATATGGTAACACCATAGTGGGCTGTATTTAAAATAATGAGTCAATGATACATTTTTTAAAATTGCCTAGAGTCAAAGGGGACATGCCAAATTGCTTTAGCCTTCCAAGGAAGGAGATAAAGCCTAGTAACATGAAAGAACTTTTCCCTCAATGTCAGCAGAATAAAAAAAGGTGGTCACTGACTTCAGGCAGAGGGACTGTGCACACACTTCTGTTTACATCAGAGGTGCTGAGTGTGGAAGAGTTGATAGCTTCATGTTACTAGGAGTGAACATCACCAGTAGCCTGCCCTGGACCAACAACAGACACCACAACAAACTTCCTCAGCAAGCTAAAGAAATTTAGCATGTCTACTTTGACCCTCACCATTTTTTTTTTGCTGCACCATGGAAAGGACCCAATACGGATGCATCACATCTTACAAAGGCAATTGCTCTGCCCATGACTGCAAGAAATTGCAGAGATGAAGACACAACTTAGCACACAGAAACCAGCCTCCAGTTAATGGGCTATCTATCGTACACTTCAGTGCCTTAGTAAAACAACTGGCATAATCAAAGATCTCACCCAACCAAAACATTATCTCTTCTCCTCCCTTCATCAGGCAGGAGATATAACAGCAGGGTAGGAGCTGAGCTTGAACCTGGTAGTCGTGATTTTACGCTTTTGTGAGACTACTGAATGATTCCGTACAATAACATGGATTCCTGATCATACTGGCTAACAACACTGTACTTTCTCAGTGTAGCAACACTTCTGCACTTTATTATTGTTCTATATTGTACTTCAATGCACCATTGAAACAAATTGATCTGCATGAATGGTATGCAAGACAAGTTTTTCCATCATACCTCAGCATTCGTGAAAATGATGAGCCAATCTAAAATTTATTAATGTAAAAAATATAAAGCTTTTGGGGGCGGGGGGGGTAGCCGATGAGGAGAGATCGAGTTGTCTGGGACTACAGTCGCTGGAATTCAGAAGAATGAGAAGCAATCTTATAGAAACAAAATTATGAAATAGATATACAAGATAGAAGCAGAACTTGTTTCCACTGGGAAGCAAGGCTAGAACGAGGGGACATGCCCTCAAGATTCGGGGGAGTGGATTAGGACGGATTGAGAAGGAACAAATTTTTCCAGAGAGTGGTGAGTCTGTGCAATTCTCTGCCCAAGGAAGTAGTAGAGGCTTCACCACTAAATATATTTAAACCACAGTTTGATAGATTTTTGCATTGCAGGGAAATCAAGGATTATGGGGAAAGTTAGGTAAGTGGAGCTGAGACCAAGGCCAAATCAACGACGACCTTTTTGAATGCCGAAGCAGCTCAACAGGCCAAATGGAGTAATCCTGCTCATATTTTTTTGTGTTCTTATGATCCACAAGCTTATAATTAGTGATAGCATACAAAAAAAAATCAATAAAGCAATGTGAAATATTTATAAATCATTAGCCATCCTCAGCTCCAGCACTATGCCATATTCTGATCACAAAATATTAAAGACAAATGTTGAGGATTTATTTACAGGTACCAGTGATGCAGAAATTCAATTACGTGGAGGAATATGAAAAGCAGGAATTATTTCCCACAAGAGGGAGGCAGTTGACGGGAAATGTAAAAGTGAGTTTCAGAATGGTAAAAAGGTTTACATACGAGGGTAAATTGGTTCCACCTGCAAGAAAGTCACTATGAAGAGGATTCAGATAATTGATAGATTATTAAGATAATTGATAAAAGAACTAAGGGCCAGGTGAGAGATTTTGTTTTTGAAATACAGGTTTCCCCCGCCATCCGAAGGTAGAGCATTCCTATGAAACGGTTCGTAAGCCAAAATGTCGTAAAGCGAAGAAGCAATTACCATTTATTTATATGGGAAAATTTTGTGAGCGTTCGCAGATCCAAAAATAACCTACCAAATCATGCCAAATAACACATAAGACCTAAAATAACAGTAACATATAGTAAAAGCAAGAATGATATGATAAATACACAGCCTATATATAAAGTAGAAATACTTCTCCACAATCATAACTGCACTGTTCTCAGTAGTGAAAATCTCACACAAGCGCTGTTGGCAAAAACATGGCGCAATCGCTCTCCAGTAACCTTTAAGCTATGAAGCTGCCAAATCATACCAAGTAACACGTAAAAATACTGTACACAGCCTATATAAAGTAGAAATAATGTATGTACAGTGTAGTATCACTTACCGGAATCAGGAAAACAGCACTGAGCACACAGATGATGGTGTGTTAGACTAAGTCGTTGCAGGTTGGGGTGATGCAGTGGCCCCCACCCTCCAGGACGCCAACTAATATATTGCCGCGAAGCACGCAGAGGTGCAGTGGTAGCCGGGAGGCATACAGCACATCTTTAAGAAAAAAGCTGAAACAAACATGCTAATTAATTAGGTGCCGCCTGGCACGTAATTGTCCGCCCGGATCAGTGCCGATTTCCGATTGTGTTGTCTCTGATCTCGACCAACAGTTAGGTGTCAGGCGGCACCTAATTAATTAGCATGTTTATTTCGACTTTTTTCTTAAAGATGTGCTGTGTGTCTCCCGGCTACTGCTGCATTCTCCGCGAATCGGTATCTCTCCGTGGCCTGGGCGTTGGGATGGTGGGACACTGGGGTGTCATCTCGTCATCGTCTGTTTCCATTAGGGCAGCCAGGTCATCTTCTATCTCTGCCCGCCTCGATGTCGAAGGTCGAGGTTCGTCGTCTGCTGTGGCTGATGTGGAAAGCCTGCTTGACTGCAGAGCCTTGCGCATTTTTCTATCACATAGTTCTTTGTAAGGACTTAAACCATCCTGCAAATATCCCCTAAACTGACGTACCCTTTCAAAATTAAAGTCGTACTTTATCATTACTCATTCGGTTTCGATTGTTATCCTTTTTTCTTCCAATTGCATCAGCTCTTCATCTATCAGTTCTTGGTCCTGGGATGCCAAAACCTCTTCAACATCATGTTCGTCAGCTTCCACAAGCCAAACTCACTTTGTCCTTACTTCATTCACCACGATCGAAACGCTTAATTATGTCTAGTTTTACGCTAAGTGTAACACCCTTACGAGCTCTTTTAGGCTTTTCCGATACCGTAGAACTCATCTTGCAAACGACTGCTCACAGGCATGTGCTTAAGCAATGCCGGCGAGAATGCAGTTCCGAATCCGGGGAGAGCAGCTGCTTGGGGCGCGCGCTGATTTTTTAATCGCGTGCTGCTTTTTTTTTTGTGACAGTGAAAACACCTTCTGAAAGCGAAAACAGGGTACTAATGTAGGTCTTTTGTAACAATGAGATTTTGTAAAGCGAACGTTCGAAAAGCGGGGGACACCTGTAGTGTTTTATGATCACTTGGAATGTATGCTTGAAAAGCTGGTGGAAGTAAATTCAAGACAAACTTTCCAAAGAGTCATATTTAATTAAAACTAAACAATTTGTAGGATTACAGCTAGTGTAGATAATGGGACAAAATTGGATAGTTCTTGGTAAAGGCACGATTACCTAGTTATGCATACCCCTGCAAGCCACCATTTGCAGAAAGGAAGATACGGGGAGAAAAGAAACTCACCTTAAGGCCGCGTAATATCTGGTATATTAGGAACTGTACATGGTCATCTGTGAGTTTCTGACACTTAACAATATTGTTTAGATCAGCTCCCATTAGGTGTGTTACCAAATACCTGTGCAAAAAAGTCAAATTACAATATTAAAATAAATATTTGAAGTTATAATCTGCAGTACTGTGCAAGAGTCTTAGACATAAATACTTAGGGAGCTCAAGACATTCGTAGTATTACAGTAATGTATTGCACTGGACTGCTGCCGCAAAGTCATGATAAACCTGATTCTGATAAGGGTCTCTTTTGTGGACTGAGAGTTGGAAGGGTCAGGGAGAAGGGAAGCATGGTTGGGAAGAGGGGAAGGGAGCAGGAAGCATCAGCGTCATGCTGTAATGATCAATAAACCAATTGTTTGGAATCAAATGACCTTGCCTGGTGTCTCAGGGTTGGATGTGTTTTCACCCGTGCCACCCTCCATCCCTGGCACTCCTTCTGCCACCTGTACCACACCCTTCCCACAATGCTCCACCCTCACCATTCCCAACATACTTTGCTCTCACCAGATTTACAAAGTTGCTCTCTGCTCCACGTTGATCAATACAGTGCTGTGCAGAAGCTTTAGGCATCCCAGCTATACACATGCCTAAAACTTTTCCACAGTACTGTACAATATAAAGAACCAACCATATTCTGTCAATTAGACACTCTTTTAAGGCGTAGCAGCTCAAATAAATTGGATTTATATACCTTAATAGAGTGCATTTTCTTTGTTAAGATATTTTTTTCAAAAGCCATTACAAATATAAGCAAGGCAGTAATGTGGGAACTGATTGGCACAGAAAAAAAAATCATTTGACCTCAGAGCATAAATCTAGCAGGCAATGAGTATGCCTACCTCAAAAATTATGGTCCTAATTAAGTTTCCAGAGTTCACAGAATCTAAGTGATGCAAGATCAGTCCATAAAATCTGATTATAGTTCAGAACTATTATTTTATTTTAATCAAAACAGTGGCATTAGACTTTTGGAATATTTGTCTCTTGAATGGTTTATGCTTTCACTGACAATTCATTAGATGAGAGTGCCAAATATTTAGAATGCGAACATTCTAATCTTGATGGAACATAGAATACATGGATTGATAGGGTGGGGAGAAGGTACAGTACAAGGAAATCAAGTTAATCACAGGGAAAATGCAAAACAATGCCACCATTGAAAGCATTTAATTTTCACTCTGCAAGAAAAACTGCACATGGAGCACACAGAGGAGTTTTAAAATTTTAAACCTTGAACTGTCATGTTCTTTAATTTTTCTGCTTCGGTAGCAGATTCCCAGAGTTCAAATGAAAGTGTTTTTTTCTTCACTACCCATGAGTTTTGGTCTTTGCCTTTATCTAGTTACACAACAGACTCTGGCCTGGATTCTGTGCAAAGGCAGCAAAATCACCATTCCTCTGCTTACATGTTTGAACAGTTCAGACGCCCAAGGAAAAGCCCTGATCTTAATGGATGAGTGCCAATAGTTGTTTCCCAGCAGTACTGAACTTTCCCATGAAGTACAATAACTGATCATGATCTTGCTGGGATTTCTCAACATTTATGCTTGTAAGATTATACGACTGTAGAGAAGGGATAGATAATGCTTTTAGCTATTGAAAAAGAAGTGTTTGAAATTGCTTTTAGTTCATTTTGGAAAAAAAAAGTTTATTTCCATATATTTACATGACATTGAATAAGCTTGACAATCCTGATAGCTGGCAAAGCTGGGCAGTGGGCTTTGCTAGCTGTCAAAAACCTTCAATAGCATTTGGCCCACCCGGTTCCAGATTACATGGTCTGAGTCCCCAGTACTGCTCAGGCTCTGGCTAATTGTACCAGCATTATCAGCCTGAGTGAAGAACGCAGGTGGCAAGGTCCTATTTGTAAGCTCCAGGTCAATTTCCCTCAGCCCCTCCACAATTCCCCTTTCATTACACTCCTGATCTGTTCTGTTCTGTTTTATTTTGTAGAGCTCAGTTTTCCCCACAGAGTTGAGGCTTCAGGTTCCCTGGTCAGTATAAACACTTTTTTTTGTTTTTTGATTTTATCTTAGATAGATTTTTGCATAGGGTAATGGAGAAGAGGCAGGTAAGTGGACCGAGTCCATGGCCGATCAGCCACGATCTTATTGAATGGCGGCACAGGCTCAACAGGCCAGATGATTGATTACAGTACATAAGTTCTTATAATCGCTTGACAAAACCATAACCAACTACAAACTGACATGCAATGCATTAAGGGCAGGAAAATATGATACTATGCACCTGATTGAAAACTCTAGAATGCCTCCACATCCAGTAACTTAAAAGCCAAGTTTACCTTCACTTGGCTCTAATGTGATTAAAAAGCACCTTTCATTTTGATGCAATTAATTTTAATTCTAAAATCAATTCTCTTAAGAATAACAAGAATTCTTTTAGAAGAACTTGAACAATTCTTTCTGAAAACAATGCCACTTACAAAAGTTACAAACTTACTGAAAAATAAAATCAAAAGGGAAACTAGGCAATGTTTTCCATTATTTCATACCATTCACTTTTAAGATTACTCAGAACTACTTCCATATAGGAACTGCTTCTATTTAAGGAATTGGGGCTCATTTAAATAACAGTTCATAACCATTTTCAATTGACATAACTGGAAAAGGTAATAGAAACATACTGATGTATAAAGTCACATAAAATGAAGGACAAAATTATATAGGAGCACACTTACACATCTGTAAATTCTTCCAAAGTTACTGCTGGTGTGAAAACATCCAACAGGCCAATCACCTATAAACAAAATTTTAAAAAACGGGACAAGGGAGAAAACTTGAGATATAGTTACTTTACTCAAGAAGTATCCCATTTTAAGACAAACTCTTTCTTTGCTTTGGTCTTAATTGACAAATATTTTTTGAAATAGCTAAAAATATCAAATGATGACAGTATTTTTGGAACTACTGAAAATAGCAAAATGTGTGTGTTCACTCAAATTATATTCACAATCATGATGCATAGGTGTTTCAGCACCACCGAATGATACAGATTACCAGAAAAGTGAATTCTGATGTTACTGAATGGTGGGAAGTGCAGAGGACAGGACGAGGGATGGGGAAGGACAGAAACCTGAAAAAAGTAGGGAAAAGAAGAGGATGAACAGCAGGGGAAGGGAGAAGCAGCTAAAAGATAAGAACAAGATCAGTAACCCAAGGATTTGTTGATTTTTTAAGATGGCTGGGAAAAAAACAGCAAAAATAGGGAGAGTTATTTTTTTTAAATGCAGGCACTTGCTACAATCAGCAAAAAAAAGCAAATGAATTGGAAATAAAATTCCATTGCGATTTTTAAAGAGGAATTGGATATGCCTTGAAAAAGCATTCAGCTCCCTCAACTGTTCTCACATTTTACTGTCTCATTCTCTAAAATATATTAAAGTAGAATTTTTAGAGCTAATCTACAAAATATTGTGCATCGTGTCAACTCCAAACAAAAATTCCAAAGCCTGTCAACAAGTTACTAAAAATTAAAAACTAAATTGAGAGACTGAAAACATTATGATCCCCTTTGTAATTACTACGCTAATTTTCCTTAGGTGTAATATTACCTTACCAACTCACCCAATTTATTGATATATAACATTGGGAGGATCACCCGTTTTCAATGAATTCATAGGAATACGCAAATAACCCCCTCCTTCTGTATGGTTCAATAGTATAGCAGAATTTTCAACAGACCAAACCACAATGAAGACAAAAGAGCATTCAAGACAAGTAAAGTAAATGATAATAGAGAAGCACAAATCTGGGGGTGGATACAAGACCATCCTAAAAGCCTCATACGTCAGAGCTCAGTGCAGCACGTTGTGAAAAACTGGGAAACATATGAAACCCAGTTCACACTGCCTAGGTTAGGCTGCCCCTCTAAACTTAGTTGCCGGAGAAGAATGGCGCTTGTAAGAGAGGCTAGTGCGATGCCAACAGTCTGGGTGAGCTGCAGAAGACTGACTGCAACTGGAGATGAAGTTCACGGTTCCACAATCTCCCAAGGCCTTGCACAAAATGGGTATTTATGGGAGAGTGGTAAGGAAGAAGTCTTGACAAAAAAAAAAGCATATCCTTGCCACTAAAGACTTTGTAAAGCCTCACATAAGATATTGTAAAGATACGGAAGGTGGTCTTGTGGTCAGATGAGACTCAACGAGAACTTTTTGGCCTCAACAATAAACAGAATGTGTGGTGTAAATCTAATACTGCACAACAGCCTGGTAACACCATTCTTCCTGTAAAGTACGGTGGAGGGTAGCATCATACTATGGGGATGCTTTTCAGCAGCAGGGACTGGAAATCTGGTCAGGATTGATGGGAAGATGAATTCAGAGTGATCCCGGATAAAAACCAGCTAGCCTGCCAGAAAACTTAAACTAGGGAGGAAATTTGTCTTTTAGCAGGACAATGATCCAAAGCATACTGCCAGAGCAACCATGGAGTGGCTTCAAATGAAGAAAATTGATGTCCTCGAGAGACCCAGACTCTTGACTTAAACCAGATCAAACATCTCTGGCAAGACCTCAAGATTGCCATCCACCGCTGCTCCCCAACTAACATAGCATGGCTTAAGCAATTTTGCAAGGAAAAATAGGTAAATATTGTTCCAATATGTTGTGTAAAGCTAATGAGATTTTTTCAAAAAGACTTCCAACTATAATAGCTGTGAGAGGTGGTTCAACCACATGCTGAGCAAAGGGAGATGAATACTTTTGAACTGCTGACATTTCAGATTTTGAAATTTCAGTTTTCCATGCTTTATAATTTTCTGTTTTTCAGGCTCTACTGTGAAAAAGAGGAGCATGTGATTCACAAATAAAAATTCTCAGTTAAATTGATCAAAATCCCTGGTTGTAATACTCATATATGTGAACAAAGGGATGGGGCTGAATTACCTTTACAAGCACTATACTCGCAGAAAACAACAGCTGGTCTCCAGGGAAAGAACAGAGCCGAATAGTGGAATTGATTGGATAACTCCTTGAGAAAATTGAAATGTTCAGTGATCCAATTGGTCTGATAATATTAATATATTCAATGATGCAATTTTAATCATACTATGGAAACAGGCGCCACCATATACCACCATAACACTTCCCTGCTCCAGTTACGGTTCACGTAGGGCAGTATAGATGCAAATACAAGCATCCTGTGTAGCTTCCTGCATTTTAAAAGTCAAAATTAATATTCCTCAATCATGTAGCAACCATATGCACACAAGCCAAATTAAATTAATTTAGCAATGCAGTGACAAAATTGTCAAGTTTATAATCAGCAGCAAAACCACTGTTGATATTGAAGAACACCAGATCCATTGACCTCTGGTGTGGATTTCAGTTTTCCTGATGCCAGGTATTATCAGGCACCACTTTTAGTTTCAAACAGAGATACCATTAACAGAAACTTTACAGCCAATCACCATTAATAATTCTCAGACTGAAACCAGGAAGGGAAAATTGCACATTTAGCTAATTAAATATTTTAGAAAGTTGAAAATAAACACATTTCAGCCCATTAGTCTCATGTTTATTAGTACGTGGAGAAGCCAACTGGAGGACAAAACATACTGTATTTGGGAAATTAACTGGGCCAAGTGACAGTGGGTGAACACATTGAGAATAGTGACCATAACATTATGCTTGAACATGGTTATGAGGACCTCATGGAAAGGGTAAATTACAATAGGATAAGATAGCAGTTAAAGGGCATTGATAAGGATTTGATGCTGTGGGACAAATCCAACCCTGACATGTGGAAGTTGTTTAAAAACAGCAGATCAGAGTTTGAGATTTGCATGCTCAAGCAAGGAGTAATGACAAGAATAGTGAGGCAAGTTAACAGCAAATAACTCCGGAGGTCCTAAATTTAGTCAGGAAGAAAAAGGAAGCATACATGAGGCTCAGGATACCAGAAATGAGACTAGGGCCTTGTGGAATAAAACGTTAGCAGGAAAGTGTTCAAGCAGGCAGACAAGAGTCAGCAGTTTAAATGGTTCGGCACAGACTCGATGGGCCAAAGGGCCCGTTTCTATGTTGTAGCTTTCTATGACTACAACTCAGGTGATTAAGGTGACTAAAAAGGGTTCATAAAATATCTTTGACAAACAACATCAAGGAGAATCACAAGACATTTCATACTTACATTAAGGAAAAAGGAATAACTGAAGGAGAGCATGGGTTCACTCAAGGATAAAGGAGGGAAATTATGTTTGGAGTCAGAGCAAGTGGCTGAGGGACTAAATGATACAAGGTGTCCATAATAACTCTGAAAGACTTGGAGGATTGAGAATAGAGAATGGGGCATGCTAATATGCTGGACTATTTTGGGATTAAGGATTCAGTACTGGGCCTTCTGCATTGAGAGCAATGAAAGAAGCAAATGAGATTGCTGGGGCTTTGATAAAGATCTTTGCAGACTCACAAGCAACAGGTGGGGGCCCAGAGGACTGAAGGATAGCAAATGTTGTATTTTTTTTCCAAATAGAAATAATCCAGGTAATTATAGACCAGTGACTCTCATGGTAATGGTAGGGAAGCTTTTGGAGAAAAAGCTGAGGGACAGGATTTATCAGCATTTGGAAAGGCGTGGCCTACTAAAGAACAGTCAGTGTGGCTTTGTACAGGGCAAGTCATGCCTTACAAACTTGATCAAGTTGTTTTTTCCTGAGCTTGACAAGGGTAAGGCAGTGGACATTATCTACATGGACCATAGTATGTAATTTGTTAAGGTCTCGCATAATAGTTTGATTCAGAACATGAAGATTCATGGGATTCAGAGTGATATGCAAGTTTAGGTTCAGAACCTACTTGTGCATAGAAGACAAAGTAGCGGTGAAAGGCTGTTATTCTGGATGGGAGGCCACGACCAGTGATGTTCCATAATGATTGGTGCTGAGACCTTTTGTATATGATATATTTATCAATAATTTGGATAAAAATATCAATAGGCAGATTAGCAGATGAGATCAAAATTGATGGAGAAGTAGACATTGTAAAGGAAATTAAAGAATTCTACAGCAGGATATACGTAGGTATGGGCAGCGAGATGGCAGACAGAAAAAGTTAATGGTGGGCCCCTAAGCAGCATCGAGATACAGGACCATCACTCATTGAAAGCAATTACACAAGTAGATAAGGTGAAAGGTGGCAAATAGCATGCTTTCTTTTATTTGTAGGGTGTTGAGTGTGACAACAAGGAAGTCATACTGCAGTTCTGTAAAGCAGTCAGATCTCACTTGGACTACTATATACAGTTCTGATCACCCCATTCTAGTAAGCATGTGGAGACTGGAGAGGGTAGAGGTTTACCGGAATACTCCATGGATTAAGAGAGTATGAGCTACAAGGAAAACCTGTACAAACTTGGGTTGTTCTCCCTGGAGTGTTGGAGAGATCTGATAAAAGTATTTAAAATTAAGAAAGGCATAGATAGGCTAGACAGTCAGAGTTTTTTCCCCAGGGTAGAAATGTCAAATACCTAAGGATGCGTTTTTAAGGTTGGGGGCTAGAAGTTTTTTTTAAATAAATGCAGAAAGACTGGTAGGTTGGAATAGGTTACTGGGTTAGTAGAGGGATGAGGCAATTTGGCAGAGTTTAAGAGGGTTTTTTTGTTAGACACTAATATGAAGAGAATCGAGTGATGTGGATGATACACAGGACAATGACATTCAGCATTAATTAACACCAAGGGCAGCACGTCATGAGGTAAAGCCTGACCAGTGCTGTACTGTTCTAGGCTCTAATAATACAGCAAACTCTGATACAAAGTAACTTATTTTTTTCAAATCTAAAAGCACTATATTTTATGTCATCATTTATTAAAAGTTAATAATTACATTTAGCAATGAAGTTGCCAAAGTGGACACAAGAGGTTAGAACATATACAAAAATATAGATGTTACATTTTTCTTATAGTTGCAATGAAATTGATACATTCAGTACAACAGTAAATACTTACATTTTCATGTTTCATATGTTTCAATAATCGAAGCTCTCTGTATGTGCGTTTCGCATGAATTATAGATTGAAATGGTCTGGAAAGTTTTTTAACTGCCACACGAATACCAGCTTGTGTGTCAAAGGCAGCACTATAAAATACAAGTAGTATCATTGTAACTATTTTCCATTAGGAACTTAGAAATTTTCAAAAATATTACTGACCATATAACTATTAAGAATTCTATCAATACTCTACATTCAGCATTAACTTGATCAAACCAATTCTTTCATTTAAAAAAAAATCAATATTCCTAACAGCACAAGGTAGATTAAACCACTCAATTTCAATTTTGCTTTTTAGTTAGGGCAACAGGGAGCTAAACTTCCTCTACCCAGTATGTTGTTAGCAAAAGTACAGTCTCTGGAGAACAAGATTGTGGATCCAAGGGCAAGATTGTTGTGTTGTGTTTCACGGACACGTAGCTCACTGTGGACAAGCCAGATATGTCAATAAGACCAGAGGGCTTCTCGACACACTGGATGTACTGGGCTGATTCAAAGTGTGCAAAGGGTGAGGGTCTGTGTTTCACAATAAACTCTTTGTGATGCTTGGACATAGCTGTTACCCCGGCCTGGAACATCTAATGATTAATTGTCAACCATTCTACTTTCTGAAAGTTTTCCTCCATGATCCTGACCATAGTTTACATACCAACAAAGGCTACTGTTAAGCATGCACTCGAGGTGTTGAGTGCAACGATAAGCAAACAGGTAACAGCCTACCCTGACATCTTTCAAATCATTGCTGGAGATTTCAATCAGGCTTACTTTAAGATATCTCTGCCCAATTGTCATCTTCAGTACCAGTGGTCCCAACAAACTCAACCATACCATAAGGAATGCCTATCATTCAATCCCACACTACATTTTGGGAAATCTGACTATCTGGCTGTCCTCTTTCTATCTGCATAGAGGGGGAGGTTGAAGAGCAAGGTACCAGAAAGAAGGACAATGAAGAGGTGGTCATAAGAAACAGAAGAGCAGCTACAGGACTGCTTTGAATCTGTGGACTCGGACACAATTGAAGGACTCAGAGGACCTAAATGAATATGCCATGGTTGCCAATAGACTTTATAAAGTCAGTAATGGATGAGTAAAGAGGCAAATCTGGACCAAACCTCTTATTCAGAAGAATGAGGGGTGACCTCATTGAAACCAATTGAATGGTGAAAGGCCTTGATAGAGTGGATGTGGAGAGGATATTTCCTATGGTGGGAGAATCCAAGACCAAAACAGAACAGCATCAGAATAGAGGGATGTGTTTTTAGAATGGAGAGGAGGAGAAATTTCTTTAGCCAGAGAGTGGTGAATCTTTGGCACAGGCAGCTGTAGAGGCCAAGCCTTTTTACTTATACATTATATATGAGATTGGGGTTGGGAGGGAAATTGGATCAGTCATGATGAAATGGAGGAGCAGAGTCGATGGGCCAAGTGGCATAATTCTGCTCCTATGTCTTATGCTCTTAAACTAGAATCACAAAAGGATGGTCGACAGTTGTGGCAGGGCTTGAAATCACCTCCGACAAACAAAAACTAAGTGACATAGATTACAATAAGGCTTCGCTCCCAGATGAGTCCAATGCCTTTTATGCTCGCTTTAACTGTCAAAACATGGAGACACCTTCACAAAGTTATATAGTCCCCCATGACCCTGTGATTTCAGTCTCTGAGGCTAACTTGAAAGCAAACTTCAGGACAGTGAACCCACAGAAAGTATTTGGCACGTACAGGGTACCTCAATGAGTTCTGAAGACCTATGCTGATCAATTGTCTGGAGTGTTCACTGATATTTCTAACCTCGCGCTTTTGTCAGTCTGAGGTACCCACTTGCTTCAAGCAGGCTTTGGTTACACCAGTGCCCAAGAAAAAACATGGTAACCTGCCTCAATGATTGAAGTGCTTTGAGAGGTTGGTGATGAAGCACTAACTCCAGCTTGATGAACGACTTGGATCCACTCCAGTTTGTCTACTGTCACAACAGGCAACAGCAGATGCCATTTCATTAACTCTTCACTTAACCCTGGAACATCTGGACAGTCAAGATGCACACATCAAGATGTTCTTCATCGATTACAGCTCTGTATTCAACACTATCATCTCCTCAAAACTAATAAGCTCCAAGACCCCAGCTTTAATACGTCCTTTTGCAACTGGATCCTCAATTTCCTTACTTGCAGACCCCAGTCATTTCAGATTGGCAATATCTCCTCCACAGTGACCATCAGTACAGGTGCACCACAAGGCTGTGTGCTTAGTCCCCTTACACTATTGAATTTATACTTACGATTGTGAGTCTAAGCACAGCCACAATGCCACACTTAAATTTGATGACAATACCACTGTAGTTGACCAAATCAAAGGTGGTGACAAATCAGCGTAGAGATAATCTGGCTGAGTGTTGCCACAGCAACAACCTCTCAATCAATGTCAACAAGACGAAGCAGCTGATTGTTAACTACAGGAAGAGGAAACCGGATGGTCCATGAGCCAGTCCTCATCGGGGGGGGGGGGGGGGGGAGGGGCGGGGGGGGAAATCAGAGGTGGAGAAGGTCAGCAACTTTAAATTCCTTGGCATTATCACTTCAGTGGATCTGTCCTGGGTTCAGCACCTAAGTGCCATGAGAAAGAACAAACAGCAGCACCTCTACTTTCTTAGAAGTTCGCAAAGATTCACCATGTCATATAAAACTTTGACAAACTTCTATAGCTATGTGGTGGAGAGTATATTGACTGGTCACATCATGAACCACCAATGTCCTTGAATGGAAAAAATCCACAAAAATTAGTGGCCACAGCTCAGTCCATCACCGGCAAAGCCCTCCCCACCATTCAGCACATCTACAGGGACCAGGGCCACAGGAAAGCAGCATTGATCAACAAGGACCCCCGCTATCTGGGCCATGCTCTCTTTTCACTGCTGCCATCAGGAAGGTACAGCAGCCTCAGGTCCCACACCACCAGGTTCTGGAAAAGTTATTACTCCTCAACCAAAGGTTCTTGAACTAAAGGGGACAACTTCACTCAACTCAGCACTGAACTGTTCAACAACCCATGGACTCACTTTCAAGGACTCATCTCATGTTCTCAATATTTATTTTTAGTGAGTAAATATTTACTGCTTATTTTTTATATTTGCATAGTTTGTCTTCTTTTGGATGTTTGTCCATCTTTATTGTATGCAGTTTTTCATTTATTCTATGGCGCTTCTTTGTATTTACTGTGAATGCGTGTAAGAAAATGAATCTCAGGGTTGTATATGGTGACATACAAGTACGGTAATTAACTTAATCTGAACTTTGAAATGGAGATATTTCAAAACTCCAAATCATTTAAAAATTTTCAAACTATTGTTCTGAATTACTTTCTCCAAACAGAATTAGAAAGTCATACCTGCAATGATTTATTTTTAAAAGGTACTACAAATGGGTATTTAACTCTGTTGTAATGGTGTCATAATCAAGTTGACTGTTCACTAGGGAACATCATGGATTTACGAAGTACAAACATGTTATTTAATAATGAAATAGCCACTACTAAATTTGCAATAATCTGCATCCTTGATTACTACTACTTTGTAGCCTTGGAGATTGTAGCATCTGCAGCATCCCATGTCTCCTTCATTTGCCTCAATCTTTAAATGTTTTCCTTATTATAAGCAATGCCCTAGTTACCACCCAAAGGCACACGGGTCTGACTTTATGGTATAATACTGTTCCAAGATAGCCTAGATTTTGCAGAGAAGCACAGCACAAGCCACAAAAATTTCATGGCATAACTGACAGAAACTACAGAGCTTCTCTATTCAGTTTGGAGATTTCCAGCAGAGAAACTGTTATAAACAACCTGCATTAGGTTAGTGAGTTATTCCCCTTTCATTTCATTTTCAGCCGCAAAGCACTAAGTGTACTCTTATAAATTTTTATTTCAGTACATTTTGCAAATATTAAGTGTTTTATTGCTTTAAATTTAATAGGTTTTATTAATTTAAAGTTGAATCTTTACATCAACGATGTGTGAAAAATATTTTGAAAGTCATGAATTGAGTGAGCTTTTTGACAGCTTTGAAATCAGCTCAGCCACAAGGTATGACTTGACTGTTCACCAGTGTTTACTGATATTTTCTTCGACCGTACAACACACCTCTCCAACCTGTCCCTCACCCCAACAAGGCCATTTAAGTAAAAGTTACTTCTGCAATCAGTGTCAATTGAAAAATGTTCTACGCTCCATTTGCCAGGAAAAGACCAGCATTGTCAAAAGGTTAATGGGAAATAACATCCAATAATCTGTAAAAATCAACTGGTGTGGGTTCAAAATCTGGATTGCCAGAATGTTATGCATTGTTTAAGACTTTCTACACTTATAAAGTTGGGCTACATCCAGACCAATTTCTATGATATCATACTAAATAATGCATTTCGCAATTTATCAAGATAACAAGGATTAACATTTAAACTTTATACGCAAAAATGAGTTCATTCTAAATAAAATATAATCCTCAGTAAAATTACAATAAACATAAATATACAATTGAATTACCATAGCAAATTAAATCCAAGACTGTTTTCAAAAAAAAAAATTGTGTTATTCATGAATTGTGTAAGCCTACATAAGCAGTAGCACATCCCAATTAGAAGTAACTGGACTGCTTTATGAAATAGTTAAGAAAAAGCATACTTTGGAAAGAATGTATCTTCCAATTTGTTGAATGGTGGGATTTTTCTAATGTTCTCAAAGAAACTGTTAACGTGAGCAACTAGACTCTTCTACTATTTCTAAGCCAACCTTTTAAACACAAAGATTCCTAATATGGAAAGTGCATGCTTTCCCCATTTGAACTTAAAAGTTCAATAACTTGCACCATTACTGCACAAGAGGCCCAATCAATACAGGATTTGTACATCATCTGCTCAGATTTCCATCTTGCACATCCTGTAAATTCTAATTGAGAGCTGCTAATATATTCTTGACTCTCAGCAATTCCTTTTCATCTACCATCAAATGACAAATATGGAGTCTACTAACGAGTTGAAGTTCAACTTATTTTTCAAAGCTCTTCTTGACTCCTTCCTGCCTCTATCAACTCCTCTGCTCAAAGCCACTACACACCATTTACCCTCCCCACATGAATCTTTGAATTCCTTCATGCATGGTCCAAATTCAAATCCCACTTTACAAAATAACAACACTTTCCAAGTGTAGTGCTGACTAAGTACTGTAGTAACTGGCACATGAACAATATTTGTAGCTGTTCATATAATGAGAGGTTGACATATTAAATTGTGGTGACTTCAGAGTTTGTGGCCACAGTAGCAACTAGCTTGACATTCAATGAAATAACAAGTGGCTACCCTGATTAACCAATGGCCCAATTAACTGGAATCCATTATACTTTGCTTTCAGTTACTAAAATGAACCATTATAAATGCACAAGGATTTTCCCCCAAAATAAACAAAATATATTGAATTATTTCACATAAAACACATTGTAACACACAAATTGCTGGAGGAACTCAGCAGGTCAGGCAGCATCTATGGAAATGTATAGTCAACATTTCGGGCCAAGACCCTTTCTCAGGACTGAAAGTGAAAGGGGGTGGGGAAAGATGAAGGAGGAATCTTATAGGAGAGAATAATCAACCATAAGAGAAAAGAAAGAAGGGGACCCGGGAGAAGTAGCAGTCAGCTGAGAAGTAGTAAAACGTCAGAGTGGGGAATAAAGAAGGGGGGGGGGGGAAAGAGAGAAGTAGTTTACTGGAAGAAATCAATATTCATGCCATCAGGTAGGAGGGTATCCAGATGGATACAAAGTATTGCTCCTCCACCCTGAGGGTGGCCACAACTTGGAATTCTTAGAGAGGAGGCAATGGACCAACATGTCAGATTGGGAATCAGAATTTAAAAGTCTGGCCACCAGGAAGTCCCACTTGTGGCAGATGGTGTAGAGGTGCTCAATGAAGTGGTCCCCCAATTTACGACAGGTCTCACCAGGTCTGAACAAACTCATTCGTAAGGTCAGTTATGTTGTGGGGATGGAACTGGACTCTCTCACGGTGGTGTCTGAAAAGAGGATGCTGTCTAAGTTGCATGCCATCTTGGTCAATGTCTCCCATCCATTACATAATGTACTGGGTGGGCACAGCAGTACATTCAGCCAGAGACTCATTCCTCCGAGGTGCAGCACAGAGCGTCAAAGGAAGTCATTCCTGCCTGTGGCCATCAAACTTTACAACTCCTCCCTTGAAGCGTCAGACACCCTGAGCCAATAGGCTAGTCCTGGACTTATTTCATAATTTACTGGCATAAATTACATATTACTATTTAACTATTTAAGGTTCTATTACTAGTTATTATTTATGGTGCAACTGTAACGAAAACCAATTTCCCCTGGGATCAATAAAGTAAGACTATGACTATAAGACTACTACCAAAGTAGAGGAGGCTACATTGAGAATCACCCCAGCAGGTTGTAGCAACATTACACGCAGTGATCATAACATGATAGAATTCACCCTGCAGTTTGAGATGGAGAAGCTCAAGTCAGATGTACCAGTATTACAGTGAAGTAAAGGGAATTATAGAGACATTAGAGAGAATCTGGCCAAAGTTGATTGGAAGAGAACAAAATGTCAGAAAAGCAACGGCTGGAGTTTCTGGGAGAAATTCGGAATGTACAAGATAGAAACATCCCCAAGTAGTAGTAGTATTCCAAACGGAGGACGATGCAACCGTGACTGACAAGGAAGTCAAATGCAACACAAAAACAAAAGTGAGGACATATAATATAGCAAAAAAACTGTGGGAAGTCAGAGGAATGGAAAGCTTTTAAAAACCAACAGAAGGCAACTAAAAGAGCCACAAATGGAGAAAAGATTAAGTATGATGGCAGGCTAGCCAATAATATAAAAGAGGATACCAAAAGTTTTTTCACTTATACAGTATTGTGCAAAAGTTTAGGCATATATAATCGCTAGGGTGCCTGAGACTTCTGCACAGTACTGTATTTGTCAATGTGGAGTAGAGAGCAAGTTTGTAAATCAGGCAAGGGCAAAGGATTTTCGGAATGGTGAGGGTGGAGCACTGCAGGAGGAGTGCAGTACAGGTGACAGAAAGACTGTCAGGAGTGGGGGCTGGAAGCATTGCTGACCAGTAGATCACAAGCTTTGTGCAAGATTTTATCTTGATCTTCAAACGCTTTTTCCTCAATTCATCTAAGGCTCTGATGATGCATTGAAGATGTAGGTGAATTATTACAATAATCTTACCCATGCAGTGTTAGATTATATTTTCAGGTAAGATCAATTCTAACTTGTACTTCTCACTGTATGAATAATTTATTATAGAGAATTTGTTTAAGGCTGGAACAACATTAAATGAAGTAGAGGCCGGCTGATTCCAAATTACTTTTCACCCGCTTCAGGATGATTCAAAATGTGTGATTATGGCTCCAGGAACCAAAGTTCCACAGAGTATTTGGATTGTGCCAATTTGGTACAGGCGGCTCTCTTGCTGGTGCTAGAGCAAAAGGTACATATCAGTTTTCATGGCAGAATAATAAATGTACTTTGAGTTTTATTTTGCATTTGTTTACTTAGATTTTCAAAGAAAAAGCTATTTAGGAATTAAAATTAATTTAGGGTGGAAAGCATCTCATCTTTTGCACTGCGGTGGAACATTGGTTTGCACTGTGATGTGGCCTGCATGTAAAGGGAAAATTGGACATAGAAGAAATTGTATTACCAAGTTACAAATAATAATTAAAAGCACAGTATTGTAGAATGCCAGGAATAGGTTTGCTCATTAGGTATGTTTAAACAGCTGAACTTCCAGTATATAATGCTGATCACTCCCTGCAGATCTGTGCATTCAGTATGGACAATATAAGAGTTAGATTTAAAGACTTAAGTTATTACTACTTCAAATTTAAAACAAAGCACACACACAGAACACTTTGAGCCAGTTCATGGTGGTTTGGTATTGCCAACAGTGGTCTTGTTCTTGGCTGTTCTGTTTGTGAAGCACCTATTTTGCCAGTTTCCAGAGGTGGCTGGTGGCATGGCCTCTTATGGTGTAGTCCACAGCTATTGGCAGTTTAAAAGCAATGAGCAACACTTAATATTTTAGTTGTCTGTGATATAAACATTTACAAGATTTACTCCAAGTTCTGAACAAGGATCTCAGCCCGAAACCTCAACTATTTATTCATTTCCATAGACTGCACCTGACCTTCTGAGTTCCTCCAGCATTTTGTATGGGTTGCTTTGGATTTGCAGCATCTGCAAAATTCCTTGTGTTCAAAGATTGAGTTTTGTCATTATTTACTTTAATTTTAAGATGCAGAGTGAGAGAAACTTCTGTTTATAAGAATGATTCTTTCAGGAGTATCAGTGTTAGCCTACAAAATTCATTCTATTACATTGTCATTTGATGTTCTCAGGTATTCCCTGTGGATTGAGGTCGACTTACTTCCTTTCAGTTTCTGGATTGAAGGGGCTGATGAAACCAATGTGGGATGTTGTAGGGTAGGGAAACAAGCAGTCTGTGTCCAAATGAACCATCATTTTCCATTAGCACCAGTCCTTTATGTACCCTAAGTTTCCACCGACTCCCACCACTTTCTACCACAAATCTACATTTGACTACCAACCTCCATGTCTTAATGATCATGGGATGGAACATGCACCCAGGGAAAACATGTAAACTCCATCCAGATGACTCCAGAGATTAGGATCGATCCCGGGCATCAATGCCAGGAAGGATGACGCAATCTCAGACTACCTGCAGCAAGTCACACCACAAAAATATCGATGTTATCTCTGCAAGATCTTTCAAATCCAAATCTATTGGAAGGAAAAACTGAGATCAGTGCCCATTCCAAAGCCAGCTATCACAGAAATCCAGTTGGTCATTTGACTACATCAGGCAAGTCACATTGTTCACAGGCTCAATATTAAATTCCTAAAGCTCTGCCACAGGACGAGTTTAACACACAATCAAAGGACAGGATTCAAAGATGTGCTCAAAACACTTCCAAGGAACTCCTGGCTTGTGACAGCTCAAATGGGTGATGAAACAATTTAAAAGCCATTGAGAATCTGGTATTAATGCATTAGGAGCTCACAAACGCCTTTGTAAATGGTGGACAGAAAGCATTGCCTAACAAACTACCCATTCACTCTCCCAGTCAGGCTCTTGCTGCACCAGCCTCGAAAGAGTCTGTAATTCCCTCATTGGCCTTCAGTCACAAAACCAGAGAGGAAGAAAGGCATCCTCTTGAGAGTTTACTAAAGAAGACAGCTCAATGTACTGGCTAAACAGAGGACTAATTGTAGGACTGATTCTCAAGCTTTTCCTGCTACTTGATTTCCATGTCAGATCTAAACTCCATGAAATAGCTAGCTTCTGCACATGCACCACAGTCTGAGCCAAACACGCCACACTGAAACCACTCTAGATCCACAGAAAAATCAGATGATTGCACCCAATTTAACAAAAGCAGAAAGTGCAGGTGAGAGGGTAGCAAAGCAGCATGTGACTGGGGTGTTGCAGACAAATATTAAGGCCCTATTATCCATTACTTATGGTGCTTCAGTGGTGATTCAATTGCCCAGTTGAGAGAATTCATGACCCATTCCATATCTTTCAACAGAAAAATCTGAGGTGGCATGAAAGATGAGAGAGAGAACACATTTTTAATATTCCTGATATATACATTCATGAATAATTAAATAAATTAAGTACTTCTATTTCCATTGTACTTTTCATGATCACAGGATATCCTAAAACACTTTATAGAAAATGAAATACTTCTGCAAGTGTAACCATTGTTGCAATATAGGAAGTATGGCAGTAAATCTCCACATCAGCCTCACAATATAAAGATGACATTCAGAGAATCTACTGGCAATACTGGCTAACTGGGAAGAACTCTCCCCTTTTCTCCAAACACTGCAGTTGAACCTTTTGCCTCCATCTACAGCAATGAACTTACCCTCAGTCTGAACAAATCATCAGTGCAGTACTGCATAAATGTGACTGTCTAACTTGTGTTAAAAGTCCCTGCTTTGGGAGCACCACACAACAGGCATCTCTGACCTTTTTATGTTTCGATGGAAAGGTAAAAACTATAGTTAAATACATTATTAAATAAAAATTATAATAAGAATTCTATTAACAAAATTATGCAAAATAACCAAAAAATATGAAGCTTATATAATTTCCATTTGTCTGGTTCACACTCAGATCAAAACACTGATGTGAACTTGCATCCTATCCAATTATAAAACAATTTTATTTCTAGCCCTTCATTATTACACACCCTTTGCAGTACCAAAACATTTTAACAATCCTTTCCAGACCTCCACTCCTCCAATACTTTTCTTGGTGGGCTTTGATTCTCCATTTGGTCCAACTCATCCAGAACACAGCACTCTACATCTGTCATACACAATTTAATTTGCTCATTAATCTCCCATTCAGTTAGCTTGTCATACTCTGCCAAGAACTGCCATATCCTTATTCCTCTCAATTTTTAAATCCATCTTGAAAGAACATCTTTCTGAATGCCTCCCTTTACTCTCATACAATGGTTTGGTGCCCTACTTATATGACACATTGGAACACTTCCTACCAAAGTAGTGACTGTGTAAAGCTAATTAAATCTGCTGGCATCAGATGAAGTGTCTTGTGGAGTAGAGTAATCATACTTTTATAACAGTGATTATGTAATTTTGAACAACAAAGAAACACTAGAAACCAATGCTTTAACCAAGATTTATTTTCTTAAAAGCAGAACCTTTAGACATGGACATAATGTGGGTTGTTTTCAAAAGTTGGAAAGATTTATTAGCAGCACCTGACAAAAATATATTCCATCTAAATATCCAAACCTTGTTTATGAAATGATTGGTATTAGCTAAGCAGCAAGTCTGAAAATGAATTAATATGATCAGATGAGCAGCATAATCTAACTACGTGAATTTTTAAATAAGGTCTTACTGGATTAATCTCATGATCATGTGATTTTTTTGAACCAGCCATTACACCCATTGCAGACAATTTGTGATCAGCAAATATAGAAGAGAAAATTAATTGCTGCCTATTGATTGGCTGTGATTAACAGTAATCAATGGCTGTGGTGTGTATATTTCAAAGTTATTTGATAAAGATATTCAAAAAATATAAATGATTTGCACAGAAAGCACGCCGATCAAAAAATTAAACTACTTGAATAATCTTTCAAAAGGTTTTTGTAAGTAAAATGGCTCAATATTTCTTCATGTGCTTTTAAATACAACTTATAATTTTGCAACGGTTAATGACCAAGTTGCATATTAAAAATGACAAAATACAAACGATACAAAAAATTTGATGCTGCATTTTTAAATATTATCGCTTATTTGCCATACTGGAACTTTCTGACCTTCATTTTAAATTTTCTATGAAGTACTTCTAAATACTGTGAATGAAAAAGTTTAAAGATAATAGGTTTTTAAAACAAACCCATTCAACTTTTCCCATATCATATGTTTACCCATTTAGCCTATTAAACTGCTTCTGCTAAATACAGTGAATAACAAAGGTGTTCAATTATTTGATACTCAGCATGTTAGGCAGCTTCTTTGCTGAAACAAAGACCTTTCATTCCAACAGTGTCAATCAAAAGCACTTTTATGCTGTTGTTTTCCTCTCCATAGATGCGGATTGACCTATGGTGCACTGCCAGCATTCTGTACGTTTATTCCAGATTCCTACTGTTTACTTCCACTTTGAATAATGCTCATGTACAATAAAAGCAAATAATTGTACATTTACATTTCCTTGCACGCAATTACAACATTTCCACACATCAGGAAGATTTCTAGAGATAAAATTACATTGCCAATCTTTACAAATGAACCATTAGATCTCCTATTCAACAAACAGACCCAGCTTATTAAATGGCACAAGTGTCACAACTGGCAACTAATGCTCAGTTTCCAGGAAATCCCCTCCCTGTTTTATTTTACTGAATTCTTTGAAATACTATAATGTGGATAATTTTACAAAACATACGAGACCTGTGGCAGAGATTATGTTCCACGCTGTTCAAAAAAAATCTGCATCTTTCTTCTGTCTCTTCAAATTATTTCTATCCTTAAATACATCCAATTTCTCAGCCTTTCTCCATTTAACTTCGTCCCAAGCTCCTGGACAGCCTTTCTCCATTCTAACTTCGTATACAGCTTCTAGATCCACAAGCTAGATTTTATAGTTTAAAAAATGCTGAAATGTGATATCTACTGAACCACCGTGTAAGATTTCAATCTTGTTTTTGCACCAAGCTAGGACCAGTGGAGAATTATATAACACTATGTCACTTTTGCATGGACGAACAATTAAAGATACAGAATAACATCGAGGACAGAAGAATTTCCAAACTGTAAATCAACAAATTACAATCAAACAATTTAGGTGCTTCCCAAAAAGAGAGAAACACTTCAATAAGCCTAATCATTAAAACCTACAGATTAGCAAGAGGGGGAAAAACGTTGTTAGTGTCATTCAGTTTACCACGCACTAATAATAATTTGGTCAAAAAGTAACAAAAAAAAATCCAAGTTAATGCTCGGTTAACCAAACAAATGCAACCGGTGTCAGGCAACCACACAAACATTTGTAGCACATAAAAGTTTAAAATTCAACCTTAGGACAACCTGTTTCAACGAGCAATGCCTCTTATTCAATCAAAGAAACCACAACATGTTTTCGTTAGCCTCTGGTTGCTTCACGTTTCTGCTGCAACATAACTTTGGGCAGTTATTAAACTGGGAGAGTCCACTCTCTATTGCAACAAGGTCCTGAGCAACCTTCTTAGAGGGCGGGGTGTGTTGGGGGGGGGGGAAGTATACGGGTCGTGTGCTTTCATTTTTAATGTTTGCAAAACGGCATTTGTCCACACACCATGCACAAGGCTAAAATAAACAAACACGCCGAAGGAATACGTTAAGGATATTTAGGGGCCTAGCGGGGCCTGCAAGGGTGCTACAGCTCTCACTCCAAAAAAAATAAACTTTCTTCCTTGCAACTTATGCGCAACTCAAAAGCAGATAAATAAAATCATGCAAGCAAACCAACAAGCAGAGAGTCACGTACCAGACGGAGCCGTAAGCGCCGGATCCTACAGGCGAGAGGTTTTGATATCTCTCCGGCACTTCCCAGATTGTCTTATTCAACTCCTGCCTGTAAAAGTGCGGCCTGACTTCTGACATGGTGCAGAGTCTGCTCTCCCCTTTGAGGAGGAGGAGGATGTCAGCCAGATGATGGAAAGAATTAATTGAAGAACGTAAAAAAAAAGATTTTTCCCCCAAACAAAATGCGCGCTCCCAGCTCAAATTGGAAGTTGTAAATCACAATTTAAAGCAGAAATCCATACTGCTGAGGGCACCGCAGCGCTGGAGCAATAACGCACATTTGACAATCGACAGCCAGCGCTCGAGCTCCCACTCATTCCACTTCCCCTTTCGGCCGCAGTGACGTCAGGCAGTTCTCCTCCCACCCGAACCAGCGCGCGCCTCGCATCGCTCGGGGATTGCGTCATGCTTCCTGGCACTGATGCCCGGGAGGGTCAGCCGCTCGATCACGCCCCCCCCCCAACCAACCCACCTCCCGCCCCGCGCACGCGCACGCGCGCCCTGCCGGACGACCTGTCACTCACGCGACTGCCTTAATGCGGCCGCTCAAGCCTGTCGGATGCTTGAGATTTAAAAGCGGGTATCGCTGATCGCATTTTGCAGATGTTGAATGTAATTTCTCGCTGAGGGGAGGGGGTGAGTGCAACATTTATTGTGCACTTAAACACACGGCACCTATTGATGCAGTGTCAGTGACTGCTCAGATTAGTTGCAATGCTGAAAGAAGAAAATGAATATATATATACTTCTCACCGTTTCCCATCACCTAAGACACTTCCGTCACACTCTGCAAGCTCACGGTGACTGGCTTGCGTAATTTTGCAGAAGGTATATTTCCTTCAAGATTTATTTTCAATATGCAAATTAATATGTATCACTTCTGGTGATGAATAAGTAACTCAGTGTTGCATTTTAAAGATATACAAATTAAAATAAAATTTGAAATGCCTTCCTTTTTTTTCCCTGAACCATTGCTTCTTCTTTACTGGAGTTGAGAGACTCTTTCATCACATGTCACCCCACTTCTAATATCAAGAGCAAAAATAAGGCACTTTACAGGAGAATATTAAAGTCTTGATTGAGCTACATGAGGAAATAATAGTGGGATAGCAGATGGGTTTTGATGAGAGATTTTAAAAAGCAAGGAGAGGTAGCCCTGAAATTGGGTTATTTTCATATTTTTATTGTAACCTGCAGTAATTTTTTATGTATTGCTCTGTACTGCAGCTGCCATACAACAAATTTTATGATGTGTGATAGTAAGTCTGTTTCTGATTCCTAATTTAGCAGTTTCGGAAGTTAGTATATCAGCATTTGAAAACACGGCTACCAGAGGTGAATCAGTTAAATTGTGGATGTAAGAGATGCTAGCAATGGAGGAATGCAGAAATAAAAAAACAGAAAACAATGGAGATACTCGACAGATCCGGCGACTCGGTGGTGTGAGGAAAACAGGGTCACTGACTTTTCATCAGAACTGAAACCTGAGAAATCATCTTACAGAGAGATGGGGCCAGGTGAGGAGGATGAGGTGAGGGGAGCAGAGGAAGTCAGAGTTGTAGCTGCAGGAGATTATGAACACAACAAAATCTGCAGATGCTGGAAATCCGAAGCATCCCACACAAAATCCTGGAGGAAATCTGCAGGCCTGACAGCATCTATGGAAATGAATCAACAGTCGACATTTTGGGCCGAGACCTCCTTCAGGACATGGAGCATGAATAAAATTATTTTTATTCTGGCATCTCCGGCCTTCCTTTCCAGTCCTGAAGAAAGGCCGCGGTCTGAAATGTCAGCCGTTTATTCATTTCCATAGATGCTGCCTGACCTGCTGAGTTCCTCCAGCATTCTGTGTGTGTTGCTCAGGAGATTATGAAGCAAGGGAGAAAAGCCCATAGGAGTATGAAATTGAGGGCAAAAATATTAAATTGATGTGTTCTTTAACCAGAAAATCATACATGCAAATCCAATCAGACTAAATAACAATGCCCATGGTGGGTGAGGGTATTTGGATGACCTAAAATACATGGAAGATATGATATTGACCAGGAATGCATTGGAATTGTCAGGGTTTGAGGTAAACAAGACGTCACTAACAGCTTCATTACCAGATGACATGAAGAAGGGGAGGGCTGAGCAGTATGATGGAGATGAAATACTGTTGATCTAGATATGGTATTTAAAGTTCATCTGAAGATCAAGGATGGCATGAAGGTTCTGAAGGAATTTGTTCAGCTCATACAGTGACACAGCTTGGTAACAGACTCTTCTAGCCCAACAAGCTAGCACTGCATAATTATACCCATGTGATCAGTGGTCCTTTGGAATGTGTGAGGAAATCTGAGAACCTGGAAGAGATTCACGGCATCATGGGGTGAACGTACGGGCTCCTTAGAGACAGTGGCAGAATTGAACCCAGGTGACTAGTGCTGTGATAGAGTTACGCTAAATGCTATGCTATGGTGCTGCCCCCTTTATGTTAAATGCTTGAGATACGACAACATTTTTAGAGCATTGTGTAAGCATGTATTACTCACTGCCCATTATGTCATTGATGTTTAGGGCAGCAATGAAGGTACTCCATCTCTGTCTGTCCTTGGCCATCTTCTCCATTGCGCCCCAGTTGTAGTTCAGAGTCTTGGTCTTGGTGGTGTTCAGGGCTTCCTTCATAGTGCCAGTAGTTTCCCCTCAGTTTTCACTACTGTCAGCCATGCAAGTCCTGGGAGGAGACTCAGGAATACCATCTCACACAGACATAAAAGGAATCTTCATTGATGTTTCCATAACAATTTTGTTTTACCAGTCAGGGTTAGCCCTGAGTAGAACCCTTGACCCTGGAGGACCAGTGGACCACTCTTAGTCTAGTCTCTACCCTTTGCCCTGTTTGGCATGGGTAACCTTACTACAGCCCGGACTCTGGCCAACTGAGGCACACAAGCCTGCAAACCCTACGAGAACATTATTATATTCTTGGAAGGTAAACATGTATTGCAGATGGGATAATGACTAGAATCAATTGTTTTATTGTGTGACTTGCTCTCATACATTCAAACTAGAAATTCAAAGTTTTTTTGGAGATTTTATCACAATTAAAATGACTAGTTTGACAAACTTTCTGACGTTTCAGTATTATAAGTTATACACATTGCTTAGCAAATTAGAAGAGTGAAGAATTCTAACAAAGTTTCTACCATGATTGCACTGCTCCTGAGAAACGCTGTCTCATTCTGCCCTGCAGAGCTGATGTACGGTTAGAATGACAATAAAGTTTTTTGAATCTTGAATCTTTGAAAAAGTAGGGCTGCTGGAATGTCTTCCGTGTGATTGCGTCAACGTGTTTTGTCTGGCTGTGTACATACATATTGATGCTTCTGGACACATCTTCAGTGATGTTCCTGGAATCATCGGGTGTTTCGGGTCTTTCAACATCATACAACCTCCTCCAGGTGACCCAGCCAGGACTGATCAGACCCCAGCTTGTGTCCAGATGGCTAGCTACTTATGACTCCATGGCTCCCCTCTTTTGAGCCACAGCCATCTTGAGGCCCTCTCTGCCGCATCGGTGGTACTGTGGATGGCTCTCCTCTTCCTCTCTCCCTCGATGCCCAAAATGCTGAAGGCTCTAACTAAAGAACGGGCTACGAATCCCCTACAACCAGCCTCCACTGGGAGACACCTCGCTCTCCATCCAGCCTGCTGACAGTTGCTGACCAGTTCTGCGTACTTGGAGAGCTTCCTTTCAAAGGCCTCCTCCAAGCTATCTTCCCATGGGACTGTCAGCTCCAGCAGCACCACTTGCTTAGTAGACTCAGACACTAGGACAATGTCTGGTCGCAGGGTGGTGGCTGCGATATGGTTGGGGAACTTCAGCTGCCCTTCGAGGTCCACCAACAGCTGCCAGTCCCTTGCAGAGGTCAGAATGCCTGCAGATGTTCTTTTGGCAGGTATTGGCTGCTCCCCAGCTCTGACAAAGGCAATGGTCTGCTTGGAGGGTCGGGACTGCTTCGCCCACTCAACTCCTGCGCTGGTGGCTTCAGCGATGGTCTTCAGGACCTGATCATGCCTCCACCTGCACCGTCCCTCACCAAGTGCCCTTGCACAGCCGCTGAGAATGTGCTCCAGGGTTTCTCGCTTGGAGCACAGTGGATACGCAGATGACTCTGCCTTGCCCCATGTGTGCAGGTTTGATGGGCTTGGAAGCACATCATACGCTGCCTGGATGAGAAATTGGATGCGGTGTGGTTCGGCTTTCCAAGGATCAGCCCAGGTCACTTTCCTCTCAACCGCATTCTCCCATTTTGTCTAAGCTCCCTGTGGCTTCATTCCCACCGCCTTGCAGGCTCTCATCTCCTCCACTACTGCTCTCACCTCCTCCTGAACTAGACGACACCTTTCCTTCCCTCTGGTGTTCATTTGGGGAGTTGGAAAGGATCCTAGCCCAGCTCGGCCTTGTGTGACCACTCCCACCAGCCTCCTGTGACGCAGTCTCGCCTCTGCCTCCTGAACAGCTTCCTCTGCCCTCCACTTCCTGCCAGTACTTACTTGGATCCCTGCTCTAGCCACCTACGGGTCACTTGAGTCCCTATACTGTAGCACTTCTCTGGCTCTTGTTACCTTGAATTCTTCCTCCAAGGATTTGAAGGGCAGTTGCAGTTTGTTGTGGTGTCCATAGAGTGCGATGCTGCTCAGGCTCTTTGGCAGCCCCAGCCATCTCCTGAGGTGGTTGCTAACCCTCCTCTCTAAGGTTTCAACTGTCAAGATCGGAACTGCATAGACGAGGAGGGGCCACAGGATTGTGGGAAGAATGCCATGCTGATACACCCAGGCTTTAAACTTCCCAAGTAGGCCAGACTTGTCCACAGATTTCAGCCAGCCATCCAACTCGGTGCAGGTTGCCTGAATGGATGTTGTGTCCCTTAAAGAGCTGTCAGAAACTTTGCCTAAGCTCTTGACTGGCTTTTCTGTGATGGTTGGGATGGCTGTGCCTGCGATGCTGAACCGAAACTTGTTCCCCAGCTTCCCTTTCCTCAGCACCATCGATCTTGACTTGGCAGGTTTGAAACGCATCCAGGCCCACTCCACCAGCTTTTCGAGCCCTTGTGGAATCCTCCGGCAGCCTGGGACTGATTCTGTGGTGACTGTGAGGTCATCCATGAATGCCCTGATAGGTGGTTGCCGTTGAGCAGAATTCATTCTGGGCCTCTGGACTCTGGTTCAGCAGACTTAGTGAGCATGTTCATGGCTATGGAGAACAGTGTCACTGAGATAGTGCACCCTGTGATGATGCTGATCTCCACCTTGTGCCAGGTTGATGTCATTGCTCCTGAAGAGACCATACTCCTGAAGTTGCTGTAATAATCAGCGATAAGATCTCTGATTCTGCTGGGGACGTGATATTTGGTCAGTGTGAGCTGCACCAGCTTGTGCAGAATGGAGCCATATTCATTTGCCAGGTCGAGCCACAACACTGACAGGTTGCTCTTGTTCTCTCTGGCCTCCCTGATGAGCTGTGTCACCACACCGATGTGCTCCAGACAGCCTGGCATCCCTGAAATGCCACCCTTCTGGACTGATGTATCAATATAGGTGTTCTTTGCTAGGTAGGTGCACAACCAGTTGGAAACTGCACTGAAGAAGATCTTCGCCTCGACACACAGCAGGGAGATAATGTGAAACTGATCTATCTGGGTGGCATTTTCCTTCTTCGGGATCCACATCCCTTCAGCCACTCTCCACCGTTCTGGGATCTTCCCCCTTCTCCAGAAGATTCTCAGGATATTCCACAGACGCAGCAGGAGTTTGGGGCAGTTCTTGTACACTTTGTACGAGGTGTTGCTTGGTCCTGGAGCCGAGCTTGTCCTTGCTTTGCGGACGACCTCTCTGACTTCCTTTAGTTGCAGCTCTGACATGTCGAACTGCACATCCAGTTCAGGTGGGTCTATTAGGATGTCGCACTCTCCCAACTCCTGCTCTCTTTCAGGATCATTATATATCTTCTTCAGATGTTGATCTATGTCTTCCTGTGAACAGGCCAGTTTCCCACTGCGCTTCTCCCCCGGCAACTCCTTGGTGAACTTGAAGGGGTTGGCGATAAAGGCAGCACGTTTTCAGGCCCTTTCACGACGCCGCCTCCGATGCCACTCTGCCTGGCCGAGGACCCTGATCTTTTTTCGTAGTATGCACATCAGCTGGGCCAAGCCAATGCGCTCCTCTTCTCCTGCCTCCTTGTATTGGGACTTCAGCGCTTTCATCTCCTGCCTGATGTTGTGGATCCTCAATGCTCTTTGGCTCTTCGAGTAAGATGTTTTGGAGCCTTCCTTCTCTTCTCCGAACCGTTCAGCTGTGATACTAACAATAATTGTTGTCATGGCTTGCAGCTTCCTATCAACCCCTCCCTTCGCCGTTGCCTCCAAAATTTGGTTAACATCATCATCAAACTGCTTCCACAGTGAAGTCATGTTAGCTGCAGGCCATTTGATCAGCCTCCTGTTAGACTTCATGTTTGAGGGATTAGTGTTTGCAACACTTGGAGGTTCTGGGCACTATGGGGTGACTCCGGGCCTGGCCCCTCCTTCGTCTCACCAGGTTGGACACCTGCGCGTTGTGCTGCTCCTGCTCCTGCCAAACACTTCATCCTCACTGGGATAGATTGTCTGAGATGTTGATGGCAATCAACTTGAGTCTGCTTCCCCTTTTCACCACTGAGCCCTCAATGAGGACCAGTATGGGTGCTCTGCCAACCACCACTTCCTGAAATCCACAATGTTTTAAAAATGAAACATTGGGAGTGAAGAATTTGTGTACTATTAAGATTAAAGACAAGGCTGATGGTTATGAAGAGATATTGAGACTCTGGTGAAAAGGAGGTTGTGCATATCAAGATAGATAATTTGGATCAAGTGAGGTGCTTGAGTATAAGAAATGCCAGAGAAACATAGAAACATAAAACCTACAGCACAATACAGGCCTTTCAGGCCACAAAGTTGTGCCGAACATATCCCTACCTTAGAAATTACTGGTGTTACGTACCCGTAATGGTTTAAAATTAGCAGCAATTGACCATACCTGGAGTCTGGTTTTGATGTTAAAACCACTATCTTTATTAGTATCTACTTAATATAGCAACTTAATCGAGTATAGTCAGAAGTTAACAGTATTATGAGTATATATATGTGTAAATGTAGCTCCCAAACTATTGAGCTTGGGGGGGGGGGGGGCGTAGGGTACCAGGCTTAAAATCCTGAGATGGTATGGTATGAAGGTTCAGTTCATCCACAGATTAAAGGATGTGAGAGAGAGATTTGTAATCCAAGCTGAATGTCAAGAGAAGGCATTTATGTCATATTCTACAGGTTCCACGGTGGTAAAACAGGATAACAATCGCCATAGGTTTTATCCATCGTCGTTTCAAATCCACTTACGAATGATCACCAATAGTAGCTTATCACAGGGGTACCGTCTTTAAAGGGAACTACCAGCCAAGCAAGGGTTAACACATAGGTAGATTCCACAAGGTTGCCCTAATCACACAACGTGATAGCCACTTATCGATATGCTGGGTCGATGCTCAACCCACCCTTGTGGGCACTCGAACGTTGTGGGCACTGTAGTCCAGGGAGTGGGAAGTGCAGAATCAAATATCGCTGTGATGATTGTACGTTCTAGTATCAATTGTTTGGCGCCAATAAAGTATAAAGTAAAGGAAAGTTCCAACCAGTGACCCTTTAGTCACTGGCTTCCTTCCGTTGTCTGACTCCGACTGCGACTGACTGTGTGAGAGTGAGAGTCCTTGCTTAAATCAAAACAAGCTGCAGAGTCAAATAGTTCCGCTCCCCTCTGTCTCTCAGTAAGAATCAAACAGGAGCCAAGAAAGCCGGCAGCTGACGTCACTCAGGCAGTCTCTCTTAAAATGATGGGGTGGTAAATTGGATTAGTAAATATAGTCATAGTCATAGTCATACTTTATTGATCCCGGGGGAAATGGGTTTTTGTTACAGTTGCACCATAAATAATAAATAGTAATAGAACCATAATAGTTAAATAGTAATATGTAAATTATGCCAGTAAGTTACGAAATAAGTCCAGGACCAGCCTGTTGGCTCAGGGTGTCTGAGCCTCCAAGGGAGGAGTTGTAAAGTTTGATGGCCACAGGCAGGAATGACTTCCTATGACGTTCTGTGTTGCATCTCGTGGAATGAGTCTCTGGCTGAATGTACTCCTGTGCCCACCCAGTACATTATGTAGTGGATGGGAAACATCGACCAAGATGGCATGCAACTTAGACAGCATCCTCTTTTCAGACACCACCATGAGAGAGTGCAGTTCCATCCCCACAACATCAGTGGCCTTACGAATGAGTTTGTTGATTCTGTTGGTGTCTGCTGCCCCAGCACATAACAGCAAACATGATAGCACTGGCCACCACAGACTCGTAGAACATCCTCAGCATCGTCTGGCAGATGTTAAAGGAAGTCAGTCTCCTCAGGAAATAGAGACAGCTCTGACCCTTCTTATAGACAGCCTCAGTGCTCTTTGACCAGTCCAGTTTATTGTCAATTCATATCCCCAGGTATTTGTAATCCACCACCATGTCCACACTGACCCCCTGGATGGAAACAGGGGTCACCGGTACCTTAGCTCTCCTCAGGTCTACCACCAGCTCCTTAGTCTTTTTCACATTAAGTATGCAGATGATACTAAGACAGGTGGAGTTGTAGATAATGAAGTAGGTTTTCAAAGCTTGCAGAGAGATTTAGGCCAGTTAGAAGAGTGGGCTGAAAGATGACAGATGGAGTTTAATGCTGAAAAATATGAGGTGCTACATTTTGGTAGGACTAATCAAAATAGGACATACATGGTAAATGGTAGGGCATTGAAGAATGCAGTAGAACAGAGGGATCTAGGAATAATGGTGCATAGTTCCCTGAAGGTGGGATCTCATGTGGATAGGGTGGTGAAGAAAGCTTTTGGTATGCTGGCCTTTATTAATCAGGGCATTGAGTATAGGAGTTAGGATGTAATGTTGAAATTGTATAAGGCATTGGTAAGGCCAAATTTGGAGTATTGTGTACAGTTCTGGTCACCAAATTATAGGAAAGATGTCAATAAAATTGCGAGTGTACAGAGGAGGTTTACTACAATGTTGCCTGGGTTTCATCTCCTAAGTTGCAGAGAAAGGTTGAACAAGTTTGGTCTTTATTCTTTGGAGCGTAGAAGGTTGAGGGGGGACTTGATAGAGGTGTTTAAAATTATGAGAGGGATAGATAGAGTTAACGTGGATAGACTTTTTCCATTGAGAATGGGGGAGATTCCAACAAGAGACATGAGTTGAGAATTAAAGGGCAAAAGTTTAGGGGTAACATGAGGGGGAACGTCTTTACTCAGAGAGTGGTGGCTGTGTGGAACGAGCTTCCAGCAGAAGTGGTTGAGGCAGGTTCGATGTTGTCGTTTAAAGTTAAATTGGATAGATATATGGACAGGAAGGGAATGGGGGGTTATGGGCTGAGTGCAGGTCGGTGGGACTAGGTGAGATTAACAGTTTGGCACGGACTAGAAGGGAGAGATGGCCTGTTTCCGTGCTGTAATTGTTATATGGTTACATGGTTGTAAGGATAATGGTGAGTTAGAGCTGTGTTTTGTCATGGAATTATAGAACAAAAGGAGGTTATACAACCTTTTAAATCAGTTCTCTGTAAGAATATATCAGTAGATCTTTCCCCCATTTTATGTAGCCCTGAACCTGCAATTTTATCTTTCAATTTTAATCCAATTTGCAATGGAAAGCTTTGATAGACAGACTCCACTACCCTGTCAGACATTGCGTATGAGACGCTAATCGCACACTATGCAAAAATCACCTACCAGCTTAAGTTCTTTTGCCAGTCACCTTAAATCTACCTCCTGTAGTTCTTTGTCCTCTACTAAGAGCAGTTTCCTAATATCCAGACACTTGTAATGTTGAGCCATTTTGTAATTTCTTCTTTTAACCATCCACATACCATGCAGAATATTTCCAGGTATTCTGTATTTCAGGTTCATGTTTAAGTTCAGTTTATTGTCATTCAACCCTTTACATGTATATTGCCAAACAAAACAACGTTTCTCCAGACCAAGGTGCACGGCGTAGTACATATAACTCACACACACAACACATAAGGTAACATTACCATGAATAAATTAATAAATAATAAGATACATAATTAATTTCTTCCCTCTGGTCCCTGGCAACAAGCCAACAAATCTAATAATCTGGCTTTCACCAGTGGCAAAGAATTCCAGACTCAGTACTATCCAGGAGAAGAAATTTATCTATACCTTGGTTTGAAATGATTGGCCCTTATTTTGTCGCTACTGTATGTTCCCTATAAATCCTGCTAGTGAAAACAACTCAATATCTACATGGTTAAGATTATCAGTCGACTTGTATGGTTCAATTAAGTCACACCTCATATTCTAAACTCCGAGGTACATAACCCCAAGCTGTCTTACCTCTCTTGATAGAACAGCCTTTTCATCTCAGGAATTAACCTGGTGAATCTCTGTTGTACTGCCTTCATTGCTATTATATCTTTCCTTTTATAGAAAGTGAATAAACTGCACAGTATTCAAAGTGTGGCCTCACTAACAACCTGTGCAAAACCTCCCTATTCTTGAATTTCAACCACTTTGAAAAAATATGCCAGTATGGCATTTGTCTCCTTAACTACATTTTGGACCTGCCTTTTAACATTTTTTTGTGATTCATATACTAAACAAAAATCGAGATCCCCCTGAACTCCATTCATTCACAATCTCTCTGCACTTAATTCCTCTCCCAAGGTGCATGGTCTCATTATTCTCACGGTAACCTCCGTTTGCCAGCTCTGTTACCCATTCCCTCAAGCTATTCATATCCCACTGCAGAATCACCTTATCCTTATCAAACCATACCCTTCCACCTATACTTGTATCACTGGTAAACTTGGAAACCTTCCACGTACATCCCTCTTAAGGTTATTAATGTAAAAAATGAATGAGTCAACAACCAGTCCCTGAGGTATTTCACATTTATATCCTTCCAAACTGTAAAGGACTCCTTTCTATCAACTATTTGTTTTCTATCAAACAGCCAGTGTTCAGTCCATGTTAATACGCTTCTGCCAATACTTTGGGCTCTTAATTTATGCGCAAGATTCTTATAAGGCACCTTTTAAATTTTCTTTTAGAAATCTATGCATACTCTCTAGATTGCTTTCTGTTTACAGTTACTGTTCTATAGATTTGCTGAGTATGCCCACAGGAAAAAGACTCTCTGGGTTGTTTGTGGTGACCTGCATGTGAAGAAGAAAGTCCTTAACTCTGAGTGGGGTCATTGGGATGCTGTCATGATGGCGTTTTTTGAGCAGGCTTTTTTATTTTTATGAGGCCGAGTTGCTAGCTCAACGCTCAACCCAGCACGGATGGAAAGCATGCAAGGGAGCTGGCTGGATTCGAACTCAGGAGCCTTCACTACGAAGTCCAGCACTGATGCCACTACGCCACCAGCCATGTGTGTACTTTAATAATAAATTTACTTTGAACTTTGAACTTATGACTTCTTCATCACATCCTCAAAGAATTTAAGAAAATTTGTCAAACATAATTTTCCTTTCATAAACTATTAGATTACACTGGACAGCAGTTTTTTGAAAGCGTTGCTTCCTCAGAATTTTTGTTTGTTTATGATGGACCACTTGACGCTGAACATAAATATAATTTCAGATTGCCTGCATCACATAGGAAATTGGAGAAACAAGAAATTAACTTTTATTGAATATAATACATTTAATTGCATAATGGTGCTGATGCTTTGCAATAGTTCAACTAAACGGGAGGAGAAGATGGCGCGACGCAGCGCACGCAGCTCTTCGGTGAAATGATATTGTATTTGTAAGTAGGATGCCGTGCACAATTCTGATTTGACGGAGACAGCCGTGAGAAGCACGGAGAAACATCTAGAGAAATTTCTGAAATGCCCAGTTTGCTGCCGCTGCTACTGTGCGATCGAGAATCTTCGGAGGGAAGGCCCCAAAATCTTCGGCTTTGCCTGTTGCTGGAGACCGAGGCTGGGGCCGAAGTGTTCGGCAGAGATGGTGCTCAGTACTCGGTGTCGGAGGGCTGGTCGGAGTTTGAAGTTTTCGGACGACTCAGAGTCGGACTGTTGTTGGGCATGGCAGGGAGAGTTTTCTTCCTTCTCATGTCTGCGTGAGATGTGGGACTTACGAGAGACTTTGAACTTTCTTACTGTGCTCATGGCCTCTTCTTCATCAAGTTATGGTATTGTTGCACTGTCGTAACTATATGTTATAATTATGTGGTTTTTGTCAGTTTTTCAGTCTTGGTCTGTCCTGTGTTTTTGTGATATCACACCGGAGGAATATTGTATCATTTCTTAATGCATGCATTACTAAATGACAATAAAAGAGGACTGCATGTCCTCATAATCTAATCTAATCTAAGCTAAAAATGTTTTGTTGATGATTTTCATTTGTACTCAGTGACTGAGGCTTCTCCCTTAAGTATCCAACAATAATCAGCCAGTATTGATGGATTCCAGTTGCCCCGATACCGTTTCTCCATGACCGCAATGTCCTGGTAAAGCCTTTCACCGTGCTTCTCAATGACAGTGCCAAGATTTGAAGGGAAGAAGTCAAAATGGGTATGCAGGAAATAAATCTTTAGTGACATGTTGCACCTCATGGTTCTGTGTGCTTGAAGCGTGTTGTCAGCCAGCTACACGTAGTTTGGTGCTCCATAGTCGCCAAGAAAGTTTTCCACAACATCCTTCAATGCCTTCCACGCGATTTTCTCTGGTCCCATTGGAGTTCTTCAAATTGCCTGTCATTGATGACCTGTTTGATCTGAGGACCAACCAAAATGCTTTCCTTAGTCTTGGCATGTTATTCTGACTTGAATTATGAATTGAAGTAACAAATATAGGCAATTTTTTTAAAAAAGCATGTGATAGGGAAATTTCGTAATTAGCAGCCCAAAATCCATAAATTACAGCCAGAAGTATTCAGGTCCAGTGTTATTAAGGAGACCTCTTGTACAGTAAGATGATCTCTTGACCTCACAGTATATTTTGTCATGACCTTGCACCTTATTGTCTGCTTGCTCTGCACTCTCTCTGTAACTGTGATACTTTATTCTCATTCTGGTTTTGATTTTCCCTTGTACCACCACAGTGTACTGATGTAATGAAATGATGTGTATGGATGGAACGCAAAATAATGATTTTCACTTTATCCAGGTACAAGAGACAATAATAAATCAATTTAAAATGTTTTGACTAGGTTTTACAACACTCTGCTTTATTAAGTTATTACATATTTTCTCTTTGATTAGTAATTTCTTTATGTTAAATGGATGTTAACATTGTTCCCCAACTTCTGTCTTTAAGACTTTTTGAACGAAGGAGATTGTGATATATTGGCTGTCTTCCAATCTTCTGGTATCCTGGAATATAGCCTGTTTCAAAATATTTCAGTTAAAGTTTCAGTATCCTTGCAGCCACTTCCATTCAGTCACATCAGCAGAAGGTTTGTATTGTATATCACATCTATTTATTTAAAGTAAATAAAATGTTGCAACTTAACATCTGAGCTCATAGAATGGTAGAATCACAGAATGGATATACTACTAAAGACTATTTGGCCTATAATTTCTTCACAGGCTTTCTAACAGAGTGAACTCTCTGGTTCCAGCCACTGGTCCTTTCTCTCTAGTCTTGCTAATTTTTCTCCTTCATCTATTTATCCAGTTCCCCCTTGAAGGCCACAGTGAGGCATGTCACCACCACATCTGCAAGCAATGCCTTCTGGATCCCAGCCACATACTAAATAAAAATAAATCCTTCTCAAATCAATCTTCCTTAACATTTTAAAACTATGACCTCTAGTTTTCAATTCCTCTCTGTCTAGACACATCGTCATTTTGTACACGTCCATAATTTTCCTCAGTCTTCTCTTCCTCTATGAAAACAGTCCCAATCCCTTTAATGGATCCTTGTAGCAGTAATCTTTCACAATAGGAAGCAGTCCTTTAATTAGTGCAGGTCAAAGGGGACAGGCCAAACTTCCTTAGCCTCCAGAGAGAACTTGCTTGGCTATGGCATCAGGTGGTTTGACCAGGACAAGTTATTGGTGATGTTCATACTTAGGAATTTAAAGCTTTTAGACCTTTCAATTTTAGCACTGTTGATGTAGATAAAAGCATGTGCACTCCCTCCTTTCTGAAGTCAACAACCAGCTCTTTTGTTTTGCTGACATTGAGGAAAAGGTTGCTTTCATGATGCCATATCACTAGGCTCTTTATGTCCTTCCTGTAATGCAACTCAACATTATTTGAGAAAAGGCCCACTGTTATGATATCATCTGCAAACTTCTAGATGGAGTTAGGATAGACTCTGGCCATGCAGTCAAGAATGTACAGGGAAAAGAGTAGGGGGCTGAGGATGGAGCCCGGTAGAAGAATTGAGGAGGAGATGTTGCTGTCTATCCTTACTGATTGTGGTCAATTGGTCAGGAAGTCAAGGATCCAGTTGCAAAAGATGGTACTGAGTCCCAGGTTAGGGGTTTGGAGATGAGTTTGCATGGGGTTATAGTATTGAAGGTGCAGCTGTAGTCAATATATGCAATTCGCTATGAACAAATCCAGGCTGGTTTCTCCTATTTATTCCATGTTCCTGCAGATGACTATTATCCCAGATCAATGTTTTAAAAACTACTTTCCACCACTGTAATTAAACTGGCTTACATTTGCAAACCATATCTTTCCTTCTTTTGTGAATAAGGGAATAAAATTTTCTATCAACACCCTCATATCCAAAGAGTAATTGTGGTCAAAGCCTGATTATGAACTGTTCTGTCCATAAAGGAGCTCAAAAAGTTTGATATCAAATGGAATGAATTTTCACAAATCTAAAATAACTGGCCACTCCAATTCAAACATTCCTTTTAAGATTATTTTTCTTTAAAATTGGCCTATTAATACATTGATTTCCAGTAATCTGGTATCCCTTTGTCAGTGATTCCTGTAATTTGTAAAACCAAATTTAGCTACTAAGTAATATATCATACATTTATTTATAAATTTAGGTGCAAACTACCACTGTTCTAATTAGAACTATATTTAAATTAGAGACTGAGATTCTTTGTCATTTCTTTAATTTTAAAACTTAAGCTCTTTCTAATATGTGGAAAATTTATCAGAAATATTACTAATCAAAAAGTTATGAAGTACAGGCATTATGGAATCTGACTGAGGTGCAAATCTTGCTCAATTTTCTGCTTTCTGCTTTATCATTCCCTCTCACTACCAATCTCTGCTAAAGAAAGTCACTGTCTTCTGTTTTATTACGTTCTAATACAAAACACAAACTTATAACACTAAGAATATATTTTCCTTTTCCTCAGAGAACATTCGCTCTTTCATCTGCTTTTAATACTCAACTAATATCCAATTTTCACAAATCATGCATTTTGCATCACATTTTAAAAAATCAACTTATTTGATGTTGATATCACTGGCAACGGATATTTAGTGACTTGGAGGGGAACTTCCAGAGTCTTATGACCCTATGCCCTTTGCCCTTATCTCCAGAGAATGTGTAGGCTTAGGGCCTGCTCTCCAGTGGGAAAGTGAGAAAAGGAAGGTAGTTGGTAGAGAATTTGTTGAAAAATAAACAGATTGTTATGCTTTGGTGCACATTGACTTTGGCAACTTATTGGAGCTTCAGTTACCCAGGTAATAGAAGAATCATCATTCTCCTGCCTTGTGCCTTGCAGATGATGGAAAGATTTTGAGAAGTCAAAGTATAAAAAGTTTAAAAGTTCAAAGCTTAAAGTACATTTGTATGAATGTATGCATACTTTATACAACCTTGAGATTTGTCTTCTTACAGGCAGCCACAAAACAAAAAAAAAACAACAGAAACCAATAAAAAAGTCACTTGCTGAAGGATACCTGATCCTCTCTTACAGCAAAAATGCTTACATTCCCATCAATTAATTTCCTAGTCATTTCTAGGATATCAGTGGTAGGAGATTAAATTGTGATAAGTCTATTGAAAGCCAAGGGGAGATGATTCATTTTGAAGATGGTCACTGCCTCACACTTGTGTGAATGAATATTTCTTTCAATTTGTCAGCCCATACCTAAATGTTGTCCCAATTTTACTGCCTGAGGATGTGACCGAATTTGAATGTTGTACAATTATCGGTGTATATTCCAACCTTACGATGAAGAGGGAAGGTCACTGATGGAAGATGAATCCTAGGACTCTATCCTAAGTGTAGGAGCCATGTGTCTATTTTCTGTCTGCATTGTATTTTGTGTTACATGTATATTGTGGTAGTCAGTCATGCGGGTGAGGGTGTGGCAGCAGCGAAGAATTTAGCTACATATTCATGCTTTGTCTTTGAAGTTAATAGAGCTAGGGAGTGATCCGGGTGTTATCTCTTTCCTTGACCACTTTTAAAATCACTTAACTTTGCTTAAACACACCTAAGTCCGTTTATGTTAGCTTAATTATGCTTAATTAAGTTGAAGAAAGTTTAAGGGTGTTTAATTCACTAAATCTGTTTATTTTGTTAGATTAGATTAGATTATGAGGACACTCAGTCCTCGTTTATTGTCATTTAGAAATGCATGCATTAAAAAATGATACAATGTTCCTCCAGAATGATATCACAAGAAACACAGGTCAAACCAAGACTAAAACTGACAAAAACCATATAATTATAACATATAGTTACAACAGTGCAAAACAATACCGTAATTTGCTAAAAGCAGACCATGGGCACGGTAAAAAAAAGTCTCAAAGTCCCGATAACCCCAACATCTCACGCAGACGGTAGAAGGGAGACACTCTCCCTGCCATGAGCATCCAGTGCCGCAAACTTGCCAATGCAGCATCCTGGAAGCACCCGACCACAGTCTGACTCTGAGTCCGTCCAAAAACTTTGAGCCTCCGACCAGCCCTCCAACACTGAGTACTGAACACCATCTCTGCTGAGCGCTTCAATGCCGCCCCGACAGCCGAGCAACAAACAAAGCCGAGGATTCGGGCCCTTCCCCTCCAGAGATTTCAGATCACACAGTAGCAGCGGCAGCAAAACAGGCATTTCAGAAATTTCACCAGATGTTCTTCCATGCTCTCACGTCTGCCTCCATCAAATCAGAATTGTGCACGGCATCCTACTTGACAAATAACAAATATTCATCACTGGAGTGGCCGCGGGCGCACTAGTTATATTGCTAATTTTAGTTTCTCTAGTCTTTTATCGCTTCGAGTTTGTTAGTTTTGCTGGACTCTTAAGTAAAATGTGAACATATTCTTTGACTTGGAGCCTTGTTATTGGATTGAAATGGAAAGCACATCATACAGGGTCAAACCACCCCCACCCCCACCCCCGCTTAGTCTCTAAATGGTGTTGGTTTGCTTGTGTACCTGCAACACTAAGGAGCCTCTGCGGTTCTAACAATGTGTTCATGGCTCACGTGATCTTGGGAATAAACAATGATCATTACATGTACTCAGTGGCCACATTAGTAGCTACTTCCAGCAGTCACACAACATTTGTGAAGAGAGAAACAGAATTAAGATATGTTAGATTGTTCATCATTGATAAGTTTTTATCAGAATTGAGAAGAAATCAATACCAAATAAGTTCCAAGTTGTTCTGCTTTATTTATCAATGGAGGACCCTGGAAATATCCCAAAGATGGATTGCTTTCAAGCATCATGGAAGACCTTCTAACAAACCCTATCATGAGTGACAAGGTATTGGAAAAATTAATGGGCTGGAAGGCAGAAGAGTCACCAGGACACTATGGTTGCATTCAAGGGTTTTAACGTAAGTAGCCTCAGAGAGAGTAAAGACTTTGGCTGCAGATTTTCAAAACTTATTGAGTCTTGGGAGAATACTAGCAGATTGAAAGAAAGAGTGCATCTCAATGTCAAATCCTACATCCCTGTCATGAGAGGTGGACACAGGTAAGGTCAGCCAACAGGGCTCTGGTGAAGCTGTATAGGCCAGTCCCCTGTGCAGCAGATGCAACGGATTGCAAAAGTGTTGATGAACTCCAACCATACCATCGATTTAAGACGATGGAGATGGGAGATCATCGATGGCCTATGCTCCACTCGGAGCTAAGGCCCCAAGTAAGTACGTAAGGATAGAGTAGATAGTTAGAGCCTTGTACCCAGGATGGAAATGTCAAGTACCCAGAGGACATAGATTTAATTTGGGAGGGAGAAATTTTAAAAGAAAATTTGTGAAACTTGCACAGAGAATGGTAGGCAGCTAGAATGTGGTGCCAGGGGAACTGGTAGACACAGATACAGCAGCAAGAATTAAGAGGCATTTAAAATGTGAATAAGCAGGGGATAGAAGGCTACAGGCCATGTGTAGGCAGATCTAATTAGTATAGATTGGTATCATGGTAAGTTGCACACATGGCTTGTTCCTATGCTGTTACGGTTCCATATTCTAGGTTTTAATTTGCATTTTCCCAGGGATTATGAAAAATTAGTAATCTGCCAGTCTAGTGGTAAGTAGCTCACACCCGTGGAATTTCTGGATCCCGTATGTTCAAAGTGGATGCTGTGGAATGTTTTCCTTTGCAGCTGTAAACAGGATGAAATAAAAATCCAAGCTGCTAGCAGTCATTTCTGAAAGCATTGAGAACATGTGATGAGTAAGTTAATTAAATCAAGCTATCCCACTGACAGAAGTATTATTATATAAGTAAGCGAATGCAAGTTGGACAGACAGTACTGGAGTTAATGAGTACAAGTATTTACCCGAAAATTCATCCCTGCTTAGTGTTCCTTTCAAAGGAATGAGTTCAAAAGGCAGCATGTAATGCACCGATGTTACGTAATGCACATCCTATATTGTTGACCAAGGATGAATTTCTAAGCAATATGTGTCCACATGAGTGAACTTACCACATGCTTGGCAAGTCTTACCAGATGCTCCTCTTAACCTGTGGTTAAAATGATTGAAGCACATACATGAATGAGACAAATTTCTAGTATGCATTACAGCAGGGACCAGCATTTTTAATTTAACACATTACTGAGCACTAGTTCTTTCAATCTATTTGTTGATTAAAGTGATTTATTTGTAAAATCACAATGATCATAATGGGTCTTTTATGTTCTCAGGGTGTCTCAAAATGCTCAGCAGCCAATGAACATTTTCAAATTTAGTCACTGTTGTAATACAGAATGCTAAATTATACAGTCATCGTTAGTAGTTAAGCATTACAGACTCTGTATTGCCAGGATTCTGACTGGGTTAAAAAGATGTTGAAATCTTTGTCATGTAAAGAAAAATGAATCCTGAAATGGGAAATTGCAAGAAGTTACTTTCCTCACAGCGGATGTTGTGCAAATTATCCATATCAGCACACCAAAGTAATGCAGTTACATGCATTGGCAGTCCATTAGTTTTTGCAAGGGGCAGTATCATTGTCATGTGATTATTGTTCTTTTGGTAAAGCTGAATTCTAAATGTTTGCAGAACATTTTGGTTGGGGCATGTGGGTGGAGTGAAACATTCAGGAACAATTGAAAGATCAGAAATAGATCACAAGACCATAAGATATAGGAAACAAAGTAGTCTATTTGGCCAATCAAGTCTACTCCACCATTCAACATCTGGTTAAAGAAGTTCCTCCTGTTTTCTGTTCTAAAGGGACATCCTTCTGTTCTGAAGCTATGCCCTCTGGTTCAAGACTCTTGCACTACTGGAAACATCCTCTCCACGTCCACGCTATCCAGGCCTTTCAATATACAGTAAGCTTCATTGAAATCGCCCCACCCCTATTCTTCTAAACTCCAGCAAGTATGGACCCAGAGCTATGAAAAGAGGAACTGTTAAGCAGTGTATCATTCACATTGTGACATCCATGGGTACATAGACAACCAATATTTTGAATAGAACTGAATTAAAACTTAATACTCTGGCTCAATTCCCAGACAAAAGACATGCAGCAGCTCATAACGGTGCATAAGATACACACAAGAACGTCTGAAGATGCTAGAAATCCAAAGCAACACACACAAATTGATGGAGGAACACAGTCAGGCATCATCGATGAAAAAAAACAGTCAACATTTCAAGCTGAGGCCCTACATCAGTATTAAAAAAGAAGCTGAAGGATGCCAGAATAAAAAAGGAAAGAGGATAACTAGAAGCTGATAGGTGAAGACAGGTAGGTGGGAAAGGTAATGGGCTGGAGAAGAAGTAATTTGCTAGAAGAATAGACCATAGGGAGAAAGGGAAGGTGGGGGGGGGGGGAATTCCAGGGGGAAGTGATAGGCAGGTAAGAAGAGGTAAAAGGTCAGATTGGGGAATTGAAAAAGAGGTGGGGGAGGGGAAAATTACCAAAAGGTAAAATTGATATTCATGCCAGCAGATTGGAGGCTACCCAGATGTAATATAAGGTGTTGCTCCTCCACCCTGAGGGTAGCCTCATCTTGGAATAAGAATGGGAACCCAAATTAAAATGTTCGGCCACCAGGAAGTTCGGCTTTTGGAAGGTGGAATGGAGGTGCCTGACAAAGCGGTTCCCAAATTTACAATGGGTCTCACCCATGTAGAGGAGACTGCAGGTGAAGTGTTGCCTCATTTGGAAGGAATGTTTGGGGCCATGAATGGAGGTGAGGGAGGAGGTGTATAGGCAGGTGTACCACTTGGGCTGCTTGCCTAGGATAGCGCCAGGAGAGAGATTGATGGGGATGGACAAGGGAATCACGGAGGGAGCAATCCCTGTGGAAAGCGGCGGGGGGGGGCTGGAAGGCAGTGGGGGTGAAGATATATTTAGTGATAAGATCCCTTTGGAGATGGCGGAAATTGCAGAGGATGATGTGTTGGATGCAGAGTTTGATGGTGTGGTAGGTAACGGACAAGAGGAGCTCCATCACTGTTAAGGCAGAGGGAAGATGTTTGAGAAATGGAGGAAATGCAGGTGAGGGCTGCATCAGTAATGGAGGAAGGGAAACCCCGTTCTTTGAATGAGGGAATATCTCTGATGTCCAAAGAAAAGCTGCATCCTAGGAACAGATGCGTCAGAGGTGAAAGGACTGGGAAAAGGGAATAACATTTTTACAGGAGATAGGGTGAAAAGGGATATAGTCAGGATAGTCTTGCCACTATTGTACTTCTCAGAGATACTTGACAGCAACCTTTTTTACTGAAGGTATAACTATTGGGATAGGTGGAAAATAGTAGAAATTAGAATCAGAATCAGGTTTAATATCACTGGCATATGTTCATTAACTTTACGGCAGCAGTACAATGAAATACATGATAAATAAATATAGAGAAAAAAACTGAGTTACATTAAGTATATATACATCTATTAAATAGCTAACCTAAAATAAATAGTGCAAAAAACACAGAAATAAAAAAATAGTGAGGGAGTGTTCATGGATTCAATGTCCATTTAGGAATCGGATGGCAGAGGGGAAGAAGCTATTCCTGAGTCGCTGAGTCTGTGCCTTCAGGCTTCTGTACCTCCTTCCTGACAGTAACAATGAAAAGAGAAAATGTCCTGGATGGAGGGGGATCCTTAATGATAGACACCACCTTCCCAAGGCACCGCTCCTTGAAGGTGTCTTGGGTACTATGGAGGCTGGTACCCATGATGGAGCTGACTAATTTTACAAGTTTCTGCAACCTACTTTGACCTTGTGTAGTAGCCCCTCAATACCAAAAGGTGATGAAGCCAGGCAGGATTCTCTCCATGGTACTTTTGTAGAAGTGTTTAAGTTAACAAACCAAATCTCCTCAAACTCATAATGAAATATAGCCACTGTCTTGCCTTCTTTATAGCTGCATCCAGAGATACTGACACCCAGGAACTTGAAATTGCTCACTCTCTCTGCTTCTGATCTCTCTAAGAGGATTGGTTTCTGTTCTCTTGGCCTACCCTTCCTGAAGTTTCACAATCAGCTCTTTGGTCTTGCTGACGTTGAGTGCAAGGTGGCTGTTGTGACACCACTCAACTAACTGGTATATCTCACTCTTGTACACCCTTTTGTCACCTTCTGAAATTCTGCCAACAATGGTTATATCATCAGTAAATTTATAGATAACATTTGAGCTCTGCCTAACCACACAGTCATGGGTGTTCAGAAAGTAGAGGCATGGGCTAAGCACACTTTCCTGTGGTGCGCCAGTGTTCACTATCAGCGAGGTGGAGATGTTATTTCTGATCCACTCAGATTGTGGACTTCCGGTTAGGAACTGAAGGATCCAGTTTCAGATGGAGGTACAGCGGCCCAGGTTCTGTAGCATTTTGATCAGGACTGTAGGAATGATGGTGTTAAGTGCTGAGCTATAGTCAATAAACAGCATCCTGACATAGGTGTTTGAATTGTCCAGGTTATCTAAGGCCACATGGAGAGCCATTGAGATTGCATCTGCAGTAGACCTATTGTGGTAATAGGTAAATTGCATTGGGTCTAGGACCTTCCTGAGACAGGTGTTGATTCCAGCCATGACCAACCACTCAAAGCACTTCATCACACTAGATATGAGTGCTACTGGACATTAGTCGTCAAGGCAGCTCACGCTGCTCTTCTTCAGCACTGGTATAATTGTTGCCCTTTTGAAGCAGGTGGCTATAGCAGTGAGAGATTCAAAATATCCTTGAATACCTCTGCCAGTTGGTTGGCACAGATTTTCAGAACCTTACCAGGTACATCATGGGGCCCTGCTGCCTTGTGAAGGTTCATCCTCTTGAAAGATAGCCTGTCGTCAGCCTCCAAGACAGAGATCACAGGGTCATCAAGTGCTGCTGAGAACTTCATAACTGTGGTTTTATTCTCCCTTTCAAAGTGAGCATAAAAGGCATTGGTAGTGAGTCATTGCTGCCATTCATGATGTTGGGTTTTCCTTGCCTGCAAACCCTACCCAGAGTTGATGTCACCTCTAACCTCTCTTGGAATTGGTTCTTGGCTCTTGAAATAGCCCTCCACAATTTATACCTGATTTTCTAATACAGGCCTAGTTTTCTTAATACATATCACATAAAATGTGTCAAAGAGAGATTCCCATACAACCCCATTGGTGGACTAAACTTATAGTGGAACTAAAAGTGAAATGTGATACACCCTTTGTGCTTTATTTAAACTGCTGGTCTTTTAATTCTTTTTCGAAGTTCAAAGTACATATACAATATGTCAGCATTTGCTTGTGGGCATACTCAGTAAATCCAATCAATGAAAGACCACACCCAACAGTATGGACAACCAGTATACAAAAGACAATAAACCCTGCAAATACAAAAGAAAAATAATAAATAAGCATTTAATTTCCTCTACTGAAAATCCACCTCAAAGTAGATAATTAAGAGGAGAAGTGTATCTGTAACCTTTCAAGTGAAGCTTCAACTGAAAGCCTTATATGTCTGTATGCAAAGGATCATTTGCTATTCCAGGAATTATCTGTGTTCCAGCCCATCATGATCCCTTAATGACTAGCCCAAACTAAATGAAGAGTTAATCTAGGCATTCATGCCTCTGACAGCTTTTTTGTGGATCTGGGTGTTGCAGGATTGACTGTTTCATTTGCATAGATGACCACAAAAGTGGCACAGAAACAATAACTTTAAGATATTTCAAATCCAATGTGATTAGCCATTTTGTAAATATGAATAATTCAATACTGTCTAACATGTTGTGACATTACCTGTAGGCAATCAAGAGATTGAGATGTTTCAATGCACCTGTTCTTTTAAGGATATTGTTAAGTTGCAACATGGGCTAAATTAAAACATTCTTGTGTGAAACAGGGTGTAATTTGTTTCTGCTTCGGGCAGTTTCTTGGGAACTGTTTGACTTCATTCCTCGGTGAGAGTCTAGATTATTTCAATATTAGCAAGGAACAGTTAAAATATGTTAGATTCTTTTAGTAGTTTTACATTTGTCCAGAATAAGACCTTTTGCTCTGATTAAGAGATGTTTGATTTAATGTACCATCTGTTTAAGCCTTAGACCTGCATATCAATTGCTTCCTACCTTTGATCACTCTGTGAAAGGTTGAAGTAGTGGAAGGAATTAAGTGGGAAGCTGCTGAGGGGAGGGGCTGGTGGAAAGATTAGAGAACCAATCTGTGGCTTTACTTCTGAGCACGGTCAAGATGGATATTACTCTAGCTGCTTACCACTCTGCTATAGGCTTGCCCATATATGGGATAGTTCATAATTTTCTACTCACATTGACTCTGGAGCGTATGATTTAATATTGTTATTTATTTATTTATTCAGTTATTGATTTATTGAGATACAGCATAGAATAGGCCCTTCTGGTCCTTCAAGCTGCGTTGCTCAGCAACCCCAGATTTAACCCTAGCCTATTCACAGGACGATTTACAATGACCAATTAACATACCAGCTGGTACATCTTTGGACTGTGAGAGAAAACTAGAGCACCCAGAAGAAACCCATTCGGTCTTGGGAAGAGCGTACAAACTCCTTACAGGCAGCAGCGTGTCTTTGGGTTTGCTTTTTTAAAATGAGATACTCAATTATTTGATTCAGATGACACCTCTGGGGCTTATCAGTGTATCTATGTTGATCAGCAGGCTTGTCATTCATGTTCAAAATTAGCTGTCGTAAAGGAACGCTGATGAGGCTAGATTTGCGTGGATGAACTCTCACTTGATTGGGTTTGCATGTTATCGTGAAGAAAATTGTATTGCTTATTTGGGAAGGGTTGTTGAAGTAAAATCACAACAAGGATTAGAAGCAAGGACACTTGTCAGAGCAACGCCGAGAAATTTTGCAGATGCTGGAAATCCAAGCAATGCACACAAAATGCTGGAGGATCTCAGCAGGCCAGGCAACATCTATGAAAAAAGTAAACAGTCGACATTTTGGACTGAGACCCTTCATCAGTTCCTCCAGCATTTAGTGTGTGACACTTGTCAGAATGCTGTTTCTAGATTTCAGTTCAGCATTCAACACTATTGTCCCATAGACCTTGGTGAACAAACTCCTACTTCTCAGTCTAAATACACCACTGTGCAACAGAGAGTTAGACTTCCTAACCAAGATAGTCAGGTCCTCAGATAGTCAGAATGCACAACTGCTCCTCTCTCTTCATCATCTTCAGCCTGGGTCCCATTCAGGGCTGTGTGCTGAGCCCATTGCTGTACACTCTGGCTGGCACACGACCACACAGCCAAACACCCAAGTAATCCCATTGTCAAATTTGCTGATGACGCAACAGCACTGATGTTCATCACTAACAATATCGAGACGGTCTACAAAGAGGACGTGGAAGAGCTCTAGGCCTGGTGCCTGGCAAAAAACCACTTCCTCAAAGTCAACAAGACAAAGGAGATGGTTATCGACTTCAGGAGAACTCGTACCACTCACACCCCTCTTGACATTGGCAGCAAGCAGTCTCAACCTCCTGGGAGTCCACATTTCGCACAACCTCTCATGGTCCCAGAACATATCCTACACAATCAGGAAAGCTCATCTACCACCCTACTTTCTGAGGAGGGTGACGAGAGCTAGACTATACAGAGCAATGCTCATGTCCTTATACAGATGAACAGTCGGGAGCTTTTTCAGATGCTGCATCATTGCTCGGTATGGGATCTGCATTGTGGCAGACAGGAAGGCTCTACAACAGGTAGTCAAAACTGCCGGATGGATCACTGGCACAGGCCTACCAGCCATCAAGGACATATATATAGAAAGGTGTCAGAAAAAGGCCAGTAACATCATTAAGGATCCCAACTACCTGTTCATGGACTGTTTGTTCATGGACTCCCCAGCAGGGAGAAGTCCACACAGCATCCACGCCAGGACCACCAGGCGCAAAAATGGCTACTTTCCACAACAGTGAAGCTGACTAACGTCTCCACCCACTAACCCACCCCACCACCACTAATTATCATTTCCTGTCAGAGTCTCCTTATGTACTGACACTCGTGTGTCTAGAGTCACTTTATGGACATACAATCAATCTATGTATATAAGCTATCTTATGTATTTAAATATATATTTATTGTGTTTTTTTAGTTATTGTGTTCTTTATCTTATTGTGTTTATTTTGTGCTGCATCAGATCCAGAGCAACAATTATTTCATTCTCCTTTAATCTTGTGTACAGGAAATGATATTAAATCATCTTGAATCTTGAATCACCAATCGTTGAGCTTGTCACATAGTCCACCAGTATAATTGTAGAGTCTGCTTATCTTTTGCTGGAATAGTGGCAGTTTGGTGGCATCACACACTCATATTATCTTGTTCTCCTTTGTTTTCCTTTCAAAATAGCCAAAGGGGAGAACTTGTATTGCTCAATAATATTTCCATTATGAGGTGGGTATGACTCCTTCAACATAGTTCAGTAGTTAACAAAATTAAAAATGCTTAAAAATTCCATTTGTATGTTTGCATAAGAACTTGGCAAATGAGAATTCTTACTGCCTGGAAAATGTGTGTATCACTTTCGCCAAGAATGTGCTGATCTCTTTATTTGTACTGATAGCAATAATGGGTGTAACTGACAATTAACACCATCTATCTTCTTTGCACATGTACAGCATTGCAGGGTTGGAAGGAACTTAAGTAATAACAATATACTAACCCTCTGTGATCTTTCTGATGTGGACTTGGTCTTCTGGACTCTAGAGGTGCAGGTCATTTTCTATCAGCATCACTTTCTGTGTGTAAGTTGTTTTCTGTATCATTTCCTGTGCGGGTTCATCTTGATTTGATTTGAAGCACGTGGAACAGCAATATGTGAGTATTAAGTTTTTATTAATAATGGTAAGTATTTAGTAGATTTATTTTAAATAAATTATTATGTTTATCATTTATCATTGTTAAGTTATTGTTGCGTCACAAGTTTATTCTTGTTTACACAGTATAATTATGGAGTGGGCTGTGGGGGCTCTGGATAGAGGCAGTACCTTTGATGTCTGACATCTGCACTCTATTGAGTAGGATGGACTGGCATCACTGGTCCTCATCCATCTCCTAAATCTCTCATCTCTCCTAGTGGCACACCGCCATACACCGTTCCAGCTGGGGGCTAAACGACGTGAGCAGGTGGTGTTAACGCGGCACCACTGGGTGAAGAACCTTGTCGACGAGGTCTCTGGCCAGGGTGGGTGAGTCCCCCAAAGAACTGCAATGGCCGTGTGTTCAAGACCAGCGCGAGCCACCGAGTTGGAGGACATCAGCTGTTGTCCGGCATGGAGAGGTATGGGCGCTACCAAGCCATGCCAGCTCAAGACACGCAAAAGCATCCCTACAACCCATAGGCAGGTTGCGGGATACGAACCAAACCAAACCAAGCCGAACCGAACCGAAGTTATGAGTGTTGTATATATGTATTACTTTGGTTGACACTGATTGTGAGAATAATCGACAGTATTTGTATCTTCAAGCACACAATGATTCTGTATTAAATTTAATATGTATTTTACCTAGCTTTCTGCAGTTTCACAAGTAAGAGATCTTATTTAAGAACTCTGAAGAAAGCTTCCATCTCAGGTGATTTTTGACAAGTTGTTTATCTTGCTGTATAGCTGTGGAGATATGCACTCCACGGGCAGTAGACTTGACAAAATGTTGGGAGATTTTTCTGTGGCAAGCTCTTCAACTTCATTTCAAGTCATCTTCAAATTACATCACATGGTATGGATCAACTCCAGCTTTGCCCACAAAAAGAGGAAAAACCTATTCAATAAGCTTGGATAGACCCACCCTAATTTGGCTTGAATTGTTTGGCAGGAAGAGTAATTTAAAACTTTGAAAGCATTTAGAAACTTTCAAATCACTTTGAATGATGTAAACCCAGCAGCCCTTAATTTTTTAAATTAGTAAGCTGTTGTAAATAATTTTAGATCAGAAATGTTAATTCTTTTTGAATTAGTTTGCCACGGGAAAAGGTTTTTTTAGGAATTTATTTTTAAGTCAACATGCTACTTTAAATCTTCCATTATTGTCTTCTGTGATGGGAAAACATTCCTTGCACTCCCACAGACTTGCTCTAAATTGATTTCATGTGTGCTGGCCAATTGATAGAAGCTGACGCTCACTGGTCGAGCTGCGTCTACTTGGAGCAAAGCCTGCATAGTCATTTTGACAGCATGTTTGGAAGCCTAGATATCCTGGTTGCCATAAGTTTTCACTGATGGTGAATATTGTTAGTTTTCATCATTGCCATTGCAAAATCCAGGCTGGACACAAAGGGTATTTCCAGTTTAATTGTTCTGTCAGCAGACTGGAAAGTCTCTTAATACCCAATTGAGTTTCAGTCTGAAGCCTCACAAAGCCATGTTAACTACCCTAATCAAACTGTGCTCCTCCAAATGCTCGTAAATTTTGTCTTTAAGAATTCTCTCTTAGCAGTGACACAAGACTCGCTAGTCTGTAATTCCCAGGGTTACCCCTATTCCCCCTTTCTTCAACAAAGGAATAACATTTACCATCCTCCAATCTTGTAGCACCACTTCCGTGAGGACACTGAGATCATCTCAATAGCCACAACAATCTATTCCCTCTCTTCCCGTAGCTATCAGGAGTGTATTCCATCCAGCTTAGGGGACTTACTGATGCTAACCTTTAACAAAAGTTCCAGCACGTTCTCTTTCTTATCGTCGTCACATCAGCCTGTTCTATGCTGACCTCACATTCATCAAGGTCGCTCTTACTGGTGAATACTGAAGCAAAGTATTCCTCTGACTCTAGGTGCATGTTTCCTCTTTTATCCCTGATTATCCCTCAGTGTAGGACTGTATGTTGTAGAATGCCTTGGATTAGACTGAAGTTTTTTCTATGCATCTTAATATTCTCATAGCATAATGATTTGCTGCTGCTCTGATTTTTGCAGTATTTCATTATCTGATAAAAATGATCTTTCACATTTTACTACTGTCTCTGACTGGTGTTCTGGCAACATTTCTGTGACTACCGTTAGTAGGACTGGACATTGAGAGATCGTTGAAGGAAAATAGAATTCTTTGCTCCCTCATTTTGCATTGGCAAATGTAATAACAGTGCTGAAAGTCTTCAGACTGCTTTCACCACCAACAGTAACATGAACAGAACCTCAATGAACAACTGACTGTATTGGGCCAGAGATACATTAACACCATTTAACGGATGCTTGGATGTGTACAAGGGTTGGGTAGGTTTAGAGGGATATGAGTCAAACTCAGGCCCATGGGACTAGCTTAGATGAGAGTCATGGTCAGCATGGACCATTTGGACCAAAGGGCCTGTTTCCATGCTGTATGACTATGTCTAGGGTGCTCATGTTACTATTGGAAAATATTTAGATAAAGAGTACTCTATGTTCAGATAATTGATATTATTAGTGAAGTGCCCTCATACTTGCTTCTGTGGCAACACCAGTTTACATACATGAAGTCAAATTTAACCCTTTAGCCAAGGAAATCCATTAAGTGACGTACTTTGTGTGCTATGTAGCCGGATCTCTGGCACTGAGTCTGGCTCTGCAGTGCAGAAGGGAGGGGGGGGGAAAGAGGAGACCGGTAGTGATAGGGGACTCGATAGTTAGAGGTGCAGATAGGAGGTTCTGTGGTCGTGACAGAGAATCCAGGATGGTTTGTTGCCTCCCAGGTGCCAGGGTCAAGGATGTCTCTGATCGATTGCATGACATTCTGAAGTGGGAGGGTGACCAGCCAGATGTCGTGGTGCACATAGGCACCCATGACATAGCAAGGAAGAATGAAGAGGTCCTGGACAGTGAGTATAGAGAGCTTGGTAGGAAGTTGAAAAGCAGGACCTCCAGGGTGGTAATCTCAGGATTACTACCTGTGCTAGGTGCCAGTGAGGGTAGGAATAGGATGTTCTGGAGGAGGAACAAGTGGCTGAGGAACTGGTGTAGGGGGCAGGGTTTCAGATTTCAGGATCATTGGGACCTCTTCTGGGGCAGGTGGGACCTGTACAAGAGAGACGGGTTACACTTGAACCACAGGGGGACCAATATCCTTTCAGGGAGGTTTGTTAGTGCTATTGGGGAGGCTTTAAACTAGATTTGCAGGGGTATGGGAACCAGAGTGCCAGAGCTGACAGTGTGGCTGGGGTGAAAATAAATGATGTTGAAAGTTTAAGCAAATCCGCTAATAGAAAGGTTGTGAGTGGTGGTAAAAATCTTCTGATGTGTATATATTTCAATGCTAGGAGTATTGTGGGGAAGGCGGATGAGTTGAGGGCGTGGATTGACACGTGGAATTATGATGTTGTAGCAATTAGTGACACTTAGCTACAGGAGGGGCAGGACTGGCAGCTTAATATTCCAGGGTTCCGATGTTTCAGATGTGATCGAGGCAGAGGAATGAAAGGTGGGGGAGTAGCATTGCTTGTTAGGGAAAATATTATAGCAGTGCTCAGGCAGGACAGATTAGAGGGCTTGTCTACTGAGTCCTTATGGGTGGAGCTGAGAAACAGGAAAGGTATGGCCACATTAGTGGGATTGTATTACAGACCACCCAATAGTCAACGAGACTTGGAAGAGCAAATCCGCAGAGAGATAGCAGACAACTGCAGGAAACATAAAATTGTGGTGGTAGGGGATTTTAATTTTCCATACATTGATTGGGACTCCCATACTGTTAGGGGTCTAGATGGTTTAGAGTTTGTAAAATGTGTTCAGGAAAGTTTTCTAAATCAGTATATAGAGGGACCAACTAGAGGGGATGCAATATTGGATCTCCTGTTAGGAAACAAATTAGGGCAAGTGACGGAAGTCTGTGTAGGGGAGCACTTTGGTTCCAGTGATCATAACGCCATTAGTTTCAATTTGATCATGGACAAGGATAGATCTGGTCCTAGGGTTGAGGTTCTGAACCGGAAGAAGGCCAAATTTGAAGAAATGAGAAAGGATCTAAAAAGCGTGGATTGGGACAGGTTGTTCTCTGGCAAAGATGTGATTGGTAGGTGGGAAGCCTTCAAAGGGGAAACTTTGAGAGTGCAGAGTTTGTATGTTCCTGTCAGGATTAAAGGCAAATTGGATAGGAATAAGGAACCTTGGTTCTCAAGGGATATTGCAACTCTGATAAAGAAGAAGAGAGAGTTGTATGAAATGTATAGGAAACAGGGGGTAAATCAGGTGCTTGAAGAGTATAAGAAGTGCAAGAATATACTTAAGAAAGAAATCAGAAGGGCAAAAAGAAGACATGAGGTTGCCTTGGCAGTCAAAGTGAAGGATAATCCAAAGAGCTTTTACAAGTATATTAAGAGCAAAAGGATTGTAAGGGATAAAATTGGTCCTCTTGAAGATCAGAGTGGTCGGCTTTGTGCGGAACCAAAGGAAATGGGGGAGATCTTAAATAAGTTTTTTGCGTCTGTATTTACGAAGGAAGCTGGCATGAAATCTATGGAATTGAGGGAATCAAGTAGTGAGACCATGGCAACTGTACAGATTGAAAAGGAGGAGGTGCTTGCTGTCTTGAGGAAAATTAAAGTGGATAAATCCCCAGGACCTGACAGGGTGTTCCCTCGGACCTTGAAGGAGACTAGTGTTGAAATTGCGGGGGCCCTGGCAGAAATATTTAAAATGTCGCTGTCTACGGGTGAAGTGCCGGAGGATTGGAAAGTGACTCATGTTGTTCCGTTGTTTAAAAAAGGATCGAAAAGTAATCCGGGAAATTATAGGCCGGTGAGTTTAACGTCAGTAGTAGGTAAGTTATTGGAGGGAATACTAAGAGACAGAATCTACAAGCATTTGGATAGACAGGGGCTTATTAGTGAGAGTCAAGATGGCTTTGTGCGTGGTAGGTCATGTTTGACCAATCTGTTGGAGGTTTTCGAGGAGGTTACCAGGAAAGTGGATGAAGGGAAGGCAGTGGATATTGTCTACATGGACTTCAGTAAGGCCTTTGACAAGGTCCTGCATGGGAGGTTAGTTAGGAAAATTCAGTCGCTAGGTATACATGGAGAGGTGGTAAATTGGATTGGACATTGGCTCGATGGAAGAAGCCAGAGAGTGGTGGTAGAAAATTGCTTCTCTGAGTGGAGGCCTGTGACTACTGGTGTGCCACAGGGATCAGTGCTGGGTCCATTGTTATTTGTCATCTATATCAATGATCTGGATGATAATGTGGTAAATAGGATCAGCAAGTTTGCTGATGATACAAAGATTGGAGGTGTAGTAGACAGTGAGGAAGGTTTTCAGAGCCTGCAGAGGGACTTGGACCATCTGGAAAAATGGGCTGAAAAATGGCAGATGGAGTTTAATACTGACAAGTGTGAGGTATTGCACGTTGGAAGGACAAACCAACGTAGAACATACGGGGTTAATGGTAAGGCACTGAGGAGTGCAGTGGAACAGAGGGATCTGGGAATACAGATACAAAATTCCCTAAAAGTGTCGTCACAGGTAGATAGGGTCGTAAAGAGAGCTTTTGGTACATTGGCCTTTATTAATCGTAGTATTGAGTATAAGAGCTGGAATGTTATGATGAGGTTGTATAAGGCATTGGTGAGGCCGAATCTGGAGTATTGTGTTCAGTTTTGATCACCAAATTACAGGAAGAATATAAATAAGGTTGAAAGAGTGCAGAGAATGTTTACAAGGATGTTTCCGGGACTTGAGAAACTCAGTTACAGAGAAAGGTTGAATAGGTTAGGACTTTATTCCCTGGAGCGTAGAAGAATGAGGGGAGATTTTATAGAGGTATATAAAATTATGATGGGTATAGATAGAGTGAATGCAAGCAGGCTTTTTCCACTGAGGCAAGGGGAGAAAAAAACCAGAGGACTTGGGTTAAGGGTGAGGGGGGAAAAGTTTAAAGGGAACATTAGAGGGGGCTTCTTCACACAGAGAGTGGTGGGAGTATGGAATGAGCTGTCAGACGAGGTGGTAAATGCGCGTTCTTTTTTAACATTTAAGAATAAATTGGACAGATACATGGATGGGAGGTGTATGGAGGGATATGGACCGTGTGCAGGTCAGAGGGACTAGGCAGAAAATGGTTCGGCACAGCCAAGAAGGGCCAAAGGGCCTGTTTCTGTGCTGTAGTTTCTATGGTTCTATGTGAATGTACAAGTGCAAAAACAATTATGTAATATGATCAGCACCTCCCTAAACATGCTGTGATAGTGCATATTAGCATGCAACATGAGAGTTCAGATTCTATTTCAACAATTAGAAATGCAAAACAAGTAGACGGAAGAGTGGAGGTTTAACTAAAAAGAAATACAGCCGCTCATGACAGAATGAAGACCAGCTATTAAATATTGAGAGGACTAGATAGAGTGGATGTAAAGAGAATGCAGGGGTATCTGTGATCAGACTTCATAGCCTCAGAATAGAGGGACGACACTTTAGAATAGAGATAAGGAAGTCCTACAATCCTGATTGATAAGTTACAGAAACTGGGCCTCTGCACCTGGATCCTCAACTTCCTAACTGGAAGACCACAATCTGTGCAGATTGGTGATAATATCTCCTCCTCGCTGACCATCAAGACTGGTGCACCTCGGGTGTGTGCTTAGCCCACTGCTCTACTCTCTTTATACCCATGACTGTGGGTAGAAGGTCATAAGTTTAGTCGGCTCCATCTTGGGTACTAGCCTACAAAGTACCCAGGACACCTTCAAGGAGCGATGTCTCAGACAGACAGCACCCAGGGCTTGGCCTTTTCTCACTGTTACTAGAAGGTAGAAGGTACAGAGCCTGAGGCACAGACTCAGCGATTCAGGAACAGCTTCTTCCCCTCTGCCGTCCAATTCCTAAATGGACATTGAACCTGTGAACACTACCTCTGATTTTGCATGATTTTTAATCTATTCAATATACATATACTGTAATTGATTTACTTATTCACTTTTTTTCTTCTTCTGTATTATGTATTGCATTGAACTGCTACAAATTTCAAGACACATGCCGGTGATAATAAACCTGATTCTGATTCTGAATTTCTTTAGCCAGTGGGTGGTGAATCTGTGGAATTCAGGTGGCTGTGGAGACCAAGTCTTTGGGTATATTTAAAGCAAAGGATTATATGAATTTCCAGCATCTGCAGAATTCCTTTTGTTTGATTATAAGTTCTTGATTAGTCAAGGTTGTCAAATGTCATGGGAGGAAGGCAGGAGAATGGGGTTGAAAGAGATAGTAAATCAGCCATGATGGAATGGCGGAGAAGGCACAGTGGCTGAATGGCCTGATTCTGCTCCTGTGTCCTGTTGTCTTGATTATGAGTTAAATATTTGTACTACCTGAGCTGCTCTTAATGCACTTAAAACGGTCAAACGACCTTCTCTGATGAATCACATGCTTTCCCATGTTCTGAGTAAAGCTCTCTTCTACTTTTGGGTGGGCAGTTATTCTCCCCTCCCCTTCTCCTTCATGACTCTCCACCCCCTTTTCTCTCTCTCACCTTACCTCCTTGCTTGCCTCCGTCTCGTGCTCCTCCCCCTTTTTCTTTCTTCCGTGGCCTTCTATCCCCTTCTATCAGACTCCCCCTTCTCCAGCCCTGTATCTCTTTCACCTATCAACTTCCCAACTCTTTACTTCACCCCTCCCCTTCCTGGTTTCACCGATCACCTTGTATTTCTCCGTCCCCTCCCCCCACCTTTTAAATCTACTCCTCAGCTTTTTCCTCCAGTCCTGCCGAAGGGTCTTGGCTCAAAACTTCGACTGTACTCTTTTCCATAGGGGCTGCCTGGCCTGCTGAGTTCCTCCAGCATTTTGTGTATGTTGCTTCTCCATACTTCCCTTGAACATTCATCTCTGCTTTCACAATGTCTAATTATTCATCAGAGAAGTGGGCTCTTGTGTTCGTCCCAATGCAGCCGGTTCCACCAGACTCACTTCTTAGCCTCATTGAAAACTTACAGTGGAGATGAGACCATTCAGTCATAATGTGTGTTTCAGTGAAAAAAAAGAATTTTAGTCTAATCCACATTCTAGCACAAAGCCTGTGGCTCTGGTTCTTTACTTACACATAGTTATGTACATTTTAAGTGCGATGAATGTTTCTGATTTTATTTTTTTGGCATCTGAATGCAACCCCCATCACCAAGAAAAACAAGGGTGGCAGGTGTATAAGAACAACACCATCATCATGTGGCTGTCTATGTCACATACCATCCTGACTTGGAAACATATTGCTGTTCCTCCAGCATTGATGGGTCAAAACTTTAGAACTGCCCTACCTCACACTTCCATTGGAGAACCTTTACCACTTTGACAAACGTCAGTAGGTGCACAGTGAGTAGTATCCTGACTGGTTGTATCGTGGACTGGTATGAAGACAACAATGCTTCACCTGCTTCATCAATGGAAGAGTTTGTGGCTCGTACCTATTGCATCAACCATCCCATTACCCCCCAAAACCACAGTGTAAGTAATACATCCTCATTCTGATATAGGACAAGAAAAAATACCCCATTATGAAGCACAGTTAAATGTATGACTCCACTAAGGTACACTTGATTCATTCTCCAAACCTTACACTACCATCCTAATAAATAAACAGAAAGATTCTGCAGATGCTGGAAATCCAAAGCAACGCACATAAAATTTTGGAGATACTCAGCAGGTCAGGCGGCATCTATGGTGAGGAATAAACAGTGGACATTTTGGTCCAAAAATGCTTCATCAGCACTGACGAGGACACCATCCTAATAAATGTTTCTTTTCTTTTGCTTTTCAGGCATATTTCTTCCTTAATGGATGATGCTTTTCCTGATGTTCTGCTTTTTCCAATTCCAGTGTTCCTTGCATTCCCCAGTTGTGTAAAATGCGGTACAATAGGATGAGCACACCTTGTCAGGACAGTGTCACGATACTTGAATCTTTGCATTATTAAGCCAGAAGTACACTCCGTGTGCCATGTCTTTGAACTGTACCCGGTGAGTCTTATGTAATGTGATCATAGAAAGACATACTGAACTAATTAGTGTTGTGAGGTGGGGGATGGTAATAGGATCCCAGGACTTTGAGCACCCATTCTCTCATGCTTATTAGGTGCATAAAAAAATTGCAGCAATGAATGAGTATTTCTGAAGCGAAGTGTCATGACTATCACTATGGAAACTGGCAAAGAATTATATTTGTGTCTGAATGCTTGCCAGTGAAAGTCCTTCCTGTTCTGGATAGTTATGTGATTGCAATCTATCACAGCCTGGAAACCAACAGAGCTACAAATGCCAAACATCCCTCAGCTGATGCGCATATTGATTCAAGTAAACAGGGAAATGTTGTTGTTCACAAAGCTGCTGTAGAGATTTGAGGTTGTCTGAAACTACATGGAACAAGGCTAAGCATTAAAAATTAATGAGTTTGACATATTTGGCAAAACTCCGGCCCTTGTCCGCTAAATGAACCACCCTGGAAATTTGGAACAGGATTAACTCCGCGTTAGACTGGAGTTCTACCCTGCCTGTAAGTTCAATGCAAAGGTGGTCCTTGATCAATTCCTTGGCTCAATTTATTGTGTTAGTCCAATCCTCCAATTTTTTCTTAGCTTTTTTTTTGCAGTTTCTGCTTCTTGACCTGGTTGCCAGTTTATTGACTTGCAGTGATGATTTAAGTTTAGTTGGCTAATGATGGGAATCAATATACCCATACAAGAAAGTAAGTGGTGAGTGTCATAAATCTGGAGGTGTTTAATTAGAAGACAGCTGCTTCTCCTCCTCCAGAATGCTGCCTCCCAGAAAATTGTCCCTTCCTGCAAACTGAAAGACTAATTTCTAGTTTAACCTCAAGGGAAAGTAAAAGACAAATGTATTTTAAAAGTGAGAACAGAATTTCAACTACTACCTCGCACAGAAGCAATAAATAATAAATTATATATGAAACAAATCATTGCCAATGGGAAATAGAATCCTATATTTTCGTTTGGCTGTAGCTAGCCACAGATTTTCATGATGTTCCATATTTCTAATCATCTGGGAGTGGGAAACACAAGGGTTTAATGAGCACAAGGGCCATAATGAATTTTTTCTATTATTGCCAGCATGATTGTCAAGTTTAAAATCCAGATTTGGTATTGATTTAAATTCCACCTTCAGAGTATGCTCTGTGTTTATTGTGAATCAGGAAGAGAAGTTAAAACAAAGTTATTAAAGCAAGTACTTGCTTGTGTGACAAAGAAAGAAAAAATCTTCTCAAAGTGTCCTAACCTCTGAATCACTCATGTAATTTTAATGGATGATCTCCTAATATGTTCTTCTGTCTTCCATTTTCATGCTAGTAATAAACTCCATATCTTTAGTGATTTAGTGTCTTTGCTAAAATATGCAGGAAATAAATATTACACTAATGTGTAAGATGTGTAAGACCACAAGACATAGGAGCAGAATTTAGACCATGTGGCCCATCAATTCTGCTCTGCCATTCCATCATGGTTAATTTATTATACCTCTCAACCCCATTCTCCTACCTTCTCCCCATAAACTTTGACACTCTTACTAATACAGAGTTCAAGCAAATTTATTAACGAAGTGCAAATATGTCACATATTTAACTCTGACATTGACTTTCCTGTGGGCATTCACATTAAATACAAAAAAAAACACAATAGAATCATTGATAGACTGTACCCAACAAGATGGACAAACAACCAATGTGCAAAATAAAACAAGCTGTGCAAACACAAAAATGAATAAATTAATAAACAATAAATATCGAGAACATGAGTTGAAGCATCCTGGAAAGTGAGTCCATAGGTTGTGGGAACAGTTTTGTGTTGGAGTGAGTGAAATTGAGTGAAAAACCATCAAGAACCTGATGGCTGAGGGGTAATAACTGTTCCTGAACCTGGTGGTATGGGTCCTGAAGTACCCGTACCTCCTTCATGATGACAGCAGCAAGAAAAGAGCATGGCCTGGATGGCGTGGGTCATTGCTTTCCTGCACAGTGCTCTGTGTAGTTGTGCTCAATGGTAGGGAGTTTTCATTCAAGGGTATTGGTGTTTCCATTCCACATGGTGATGCAACCAGTACTCTCCACCGAATATCTATAGAAGTTTGTCAAATTTTTCGATGACATGCCCAATCTTTGCAAACTTCTGAGAAAGTAAAGGCACTGCTGTGCTTTCTTTGTACTGGACCCAGGACAGAACCTCTGAAATGATAACACCAAAGAATTTAAAGTTGCTGACCCTTTCCACCTCTAACTCCCTAATGAGGACTGGCTCATGGACTTCTGGTTTCCGCCTGTAGTCAACAATCACCTCCTTCGTCTTGCTGACATTGAATGAGAGGTTGCCATTGTGGCACGACTCACCCAGATTTTCAATCTCCCAAATATATCCCCAATGACATGACCTCCACAGCTCTTAGTGGCAATGAATTCCACAGATTCACCACCCTCTGGCTAAAAAAAAATTCTCCTCATCTATGTTCTAAAAAGATATCTTTCACTATAGAAAACATCTTTTCCACAACCACTTTATCTAGGCTTTCAGTATTTTATAGGTTTCAATGAGATCCCCCCTCATTCTTCTAAACTCCAGCATGTGTAGGTCCAGAGCCATCAATGCTCCTTATACGATAACCCTGTAATACTTAGGGTCATTCTTATGAACCTCCTCTGGACCTTCTCCAATGCCAGTACCTCCTCTCTTAGATAAGGGGCCCAAAACTGCTTGCAATACTCCAAGTGTTGTCTGACCAGTGCCTTGTCCTAGGTTTAGATGATTACAAGAGGCTCAAATAGGGCAGATAGTCTGAGTCTTTTCCCAGAGTAAGTGAGCCAAACCAGTTCAGCTTCATGACATTTACTTGGCTCTGCGCTGAACTGAGGCCATGGCATCATGTCTGTTGACAGACTCTCTCTCATAAACCTCAGTTCTGAATGCCATTTGCTTACTTTTATTGTTTGCACAATTTTTTTTTTCGCTCTGCAAAGTGGGTGTTCAGTGGACTTCTTTTTTTAATAGGTTTCTTTGTTTTGTAAGGAGGTGAATCTCAAGTGTATGATGTATACACACTTTGATAATAAATGTGCTTTCAACTTTGAACTTTGAACATTAGTATCAAGTAATCATTTACTATAATACTTGTTATTCACAAATGTTTATTTTAATCACAATGATTCTTGTTAATGGAAACATTTTTGCCTTGCACCATGAACACAAGGTGCCGGAAATCTTGAGAAATACATACAAAATGCTGGAGGAACAGTACATCAGGAAGCATCTATGGAGGGCAATAAACAGTCAATGTTTCTGGCTGAGGCCTTTTTTCAGGACATTTTTCTTTATCTTTGTTTCTTAAGTGTGCTTAATTTAGCCTGTGCAAATCATAAGTAACTATCTGGCCAAAGAGTCTGTTTGTTTACCTCTCTGGGCTAATATTTGGAGTAACAGAATATACTGTGGGAAAATTACCTTAGTTTAGCTTTAATAAAATGTTGCCCAAGATTCTGCATTCTGGAGAGTCCCAAAGGAATGGAAAACTGCAAATATAACAACACTATTCAAGAAACCAAGGAGAGAGAAAACAGGAAACTGTAGGGCAATTAGTCATTGGGGAAATGCTGGAATCCATTATTGAGGAAGTAATGGTAGAATATTTGCAAAACAATAAAACAAACAAGCAGAGACAATATTGTTAAATTGGCAGATAAAAATGAAGCACATAAAGGTAACTGCACAAGATATAAGTGCATGATATTGAAGGTAATATGCAGAAAGTAGAGAATTGGAATAAATGATTATTTTTCAGTTGGCAAGCAGTAAAAAATGGGATGCCACATGGATTAGTGTTGGATCCTCAGCTCTTCATAGCCTGTTCTCATGACTGGATGAGGGAAGGAACAATTAACTGTAGCTGAACTAAATATTTAGGTTAGCAAGTTGTGGAAAGGATACAAAGAATCTACAAAGTGATATAGAAAGTTAAAGCTGAAAAAGATTAACTTTATTTAGAGTCATAGAGTCACAGAGTCAAAGAAACATGCCCTTCAACCTATCTAGTCTATGCTGAACAATTTAAACTGCCTACTTCCACTGACCTGCACGACCATAGCCCTCCATACCTCTACCATCCATGTACCTATCCAAACTTCTCTTAATGTTGAAATCGAGCTTGCATGCACCACTTGTGCTGCAGCTCATTCCATACTCTTATGACCCTCTGAGTGAAGAAGTTTCCCCTCAAGTTCCCCTTAAAGTTTTTACCTTGCACCCTTAACCCATCACTCTAGTTGTAATCCCACCGCATCTCAGTGGAAAAGGCCTACTTGTATTTACCCTATCTATACCCCTCATAATTTTGTATACCTTTATCAAATCTCCCCTCAATCTCCTATGTTCCAAGGAATAAGGTCCTCACCTATTCCACCTTTCATTATAACTCAGGTCCTCCAGTCCCAGCAACATCCTTCTAAATCTTCTCTGTACTCTTGCAACCTTATTTACATCTATCTTACAGGTAGGTGACCAAAACTGCACACAATACTCCAAATTAGACCTCACCAACGTCTTATATAACTTCAATATAACATCCCATCTCAGTACTTTGATTTAGTAAGACCAATATGCCAAAAGCTTTCTTTATGACCCTAACTACCTGTAACGCCACTTTCAATGAATTCTTGACCTGTATTCCCAGATCCCTTTCTTCTACAGCACTCCTCAAAGTCCTGTCGTTCACTGTGTAAGACCCACCCTGGTTGGTCCTTCCGAAGTGCAGCACTTCGCACTTGTCTGGATTAGATTCCATCAGCCATTTTTCAGCCCATTTTTCCAGCTGGTCCAGGTCCCGCTGCAAGCCATGATAATCTCCACTACATGGCCAATCTTGGTGTCATCTGCAAATTTGCTAATTCATTTAACCACATTATCATCCATTTTATCAATATAGATGACAAACAATAATGGACCCAGCACTGATCCCTGCGGCACTCCACCAGTCACAGGTCTCCAGTCAGAGAGGCAACCATCTACTATTGCTCTGTGGCTTATCCTACAAAGCCAATGTCTAATCCAATTTTTTACCTCATCTTGAATGCTAAGCGAGTGAACTTTCTTGACCAACCTCCCATGCAGGACCTTGTCAAATGTCTTGCTAAGTTACATGTAGACAACATCTACTGCCTTGCCTTCATCAACTTTCCTGGTAACTTCCTCAAAAAACTCTATAAGGTTGGTTAGACATGACCTACCAGGTACGAAGCTGTGCTGACTATCCTAATGAGTCCACACCTATCCAAATACTCATATATCCGGTCCCTTAGAATACCTTTCAATAACTTTCCCACTACTGATATCAGGCTCACTGGCTTATGATTTCCTGGTTTATTGATCATGTGTACGTCAAAAAATTTAAAGATGCAGTGAAATGTTTTGTGTGCGTCAAATCAAATCAGCGAGGATTTTGCTGGGAAAGTGTCGCCACTCTTCTGTCACAAGCATAGCAAAGCCACAAGTCACTAGCTCTAACCCAATCATCATTGGAATGTGGGAGGAAACCAGGGCACCCAGAGGAAACCAACAACATCACAGACAGAATGTGCAAACTCCTCACAGATGGCAGTGGGAATCAACCCTGATCTGACAGCCAGCACCATGAAGTGATTGTGATAATTGCCACACTATTGCGCTTCCTTGCACGGTTAAATGAGTGGGCAAGAAGTTGGTCTATGTAGCACAATGTGGAAAAATGTAAGGTTATCCACCAGAAGGAACAAAGAAAAGCAAATTATTAATTAAGTGGACTGGGCCCAGAAAATGGTGTGGTGCCAAGGGACCAGAAGTGCCTAAGTACACGAAACGCAAAATGAGAGCATGTAGGTAAAACAAATTGGAAGGCTAAGGGTCTGTTTGGGATGGTGGAGTGGAGATACATCTCTACCAAATGAGGTGTAAGGCGCTCCTTCCTTCCGCTGGCCTGCAGGTCACCCTTGGGCAAGATGTGCGTAGCCTCCAACCTGATGGCATGAACATCAATTTCTTGAACTTCTGGTAATCGCTCCCCTCCAGCCATCCCCTTCACCAGTTCCCATCCTCTTTTCTTTCTCTCACCTTATCTCCTTGCCTAACCATTGCCTCCCTCTGATGCTCCTCCCCCTTTCTTCCATGACCTTCTATCCCCACCTATCACACAACCCCTTCTCCAGCCCTGTATCTCTTTCACCAATCAACTTTCCAGCTATTTACTTCATCCCTCCTCCTCCCGGTTTCACCTATCACCTTGTGTTTCTCTCTCCCCTCACCCACATTTAAAATCTACCCCTCATCTTTTTTTCTTCTGTCCTGTTGAAGGGTCTTGGCTGAAACGTTGACTGTACTCTTTTCCATAGAGGCTGCCTGGCCTGACCAGTATTTTGTGTGTGTAGCACCTGCTTAGCCCCCTGATCAGGATCACATGGAGCCATGGGACAAGGTAGTGCATATCACAAGTCCTGGTTATGTGGCCACTAATGCCAGGCAGACAATATCTAAGAGTATTGATAATGGTTTGGGGTTATCCGTCTTGTAAAGACTGCTGCCCAGAAGAAGCTTGACCAAGATTGCTAACGTCTTACCACACGGCACATAATGAAAGAACAGATGGTCTGTTGGCCTGTACTGCAAGGGTTTTGGAATATAAAATAGGGAAGATGAGCTCCCACAATATTGCATATCATTTTGTCTTCATATTTCAGAAAGGGTGTACTTGCACGAGGGACAGTGATTAGGCTGATTCCTGGTTGAAGGGGTTCACATGCAAAGTAAGGTTGAGTGTGTGGACCCTATGCTCACTGAAAGAATACAATCATTTCGAAATAATGGAATTTTGAGAGAAAACATCAGTTTGGATGCAGTGAGATGCTTCTATTAGTGAAAGGACTTGGAATCTTGGTGCTAGTTTTAGACTGAGATGAGGTTCAAATCGCCCTCTGGACATTATGAGTCTTTGGAATTCTTTAACATAGAGAGCTTGGAGCAGAGTCATTGACAACATTCAATGAGGAGATATTGAAATACTGAAAGGTACTAGGGGGCATAGGAGAAAGCATCCTGGAGGGGCCAATACCCTTTATGGTCCCCAGCTCCTCATGTTCCTTATGCTTACTGCCAGAGGAAGTGGTGAATTGCAACATTTAAGAGAAGTTTTGGATTGGTACATACAGTAAATAGGCAGGGTGTGGAGGGCTATACTGCAGATGCAATGGGACTAGGCTGAAAAACAGTTCAACGTGGGCTCGGTGGGCAAAGGGCCTGTTTTTGTGCTCTATGGAACTGTGACTCTATGCTTCATTCCATATATTTATCAATGGCTTTCCACATCCAGCTAAAAATGTTGACATTCCTATGGATGTAATAGTTTCTCTTGAAGTAGTGAGGGCGCTTAATCCAAACAAAATTAATCCGTGCTGATAGTTAACTAAAAATCTGCATCCAGTTGATATTCCAAAGGCAGCTTGATAAATTATGTAATAGCTTCTCAACTTTCAAGGATGACCAGCTGTCCAAAGACCTGTAACAGAATATCTGTTATGTCCTTCTAATAGAGAAGGAAGCAATAGACATTCTGTACAGATTTAATGCCACTTTCATGGAGTGGTTACATATTTGAAAAAACGTGATTGTCCTCACCAATGGCTTAGTTGCAAAAGGCATCAGCCATTTATTATGCTGATCTACTGCAATAAATCTTTTGGAATTACAATGCAACTGCCGAAGAGATTTCTGTTCACCAAAGGTTTAAAGTTCATCAGACCAGCAGTAGAATGTTCAGTAATTCTAATTTCTTATTGACATTGAACGTGGGTTCTTTTTTCTAACTTTTATTTTACATAGAAACCTGTACACTTCTTGCACCTTTGCACTGTGCTTGCTTGTACTGCAGTTAGTCTCGTGCTGTACTGCCTTGGTCCAATAGTATAAATTTGCACAGGTTTGTATTCTGTGTATGTGTGTGTGTCTGTATCTGTAAACACTAGAAATGTACATTTTAATGATGCAGGCCATTGTTGGACAGGTATTTTAAGGGATTAGCCTGAAAAACAGGTTCACTCAGAGACTAAACTCAAATAACCCTTTCTCAGTATATCTAGCTTCTTTTTTTCCAAAGGAAGTTCTCTTGGGAGGTATTCTTTTAAAAAAAATGGTGCTGCATAACAAACTATAAGTATAAACAAATTACTAAAGAAAATTTTCAAGTTTATCCACCTGGAAGATATATTACCATATTGCCAACACAAAGTGTAACAACCCTGATACCAGCACAAATATGACAGTAATTCTGGTAGTGATAATGAGACAATGATAAATTAAATACGACTACACTTGGATGAATATTTTGCATTGTCGATTCATTTTGTAAATAACACCCCTGGGAGAGTAGGAGGAGTGTATATGCATCACAAATTTAGAAAATTTATAATTATCTTATCAAGTGCCAGGTTGTTGAAGGCAGAACCGTGGTGTTAGGGTTTATACTGCCAGCAAAGCTACTGAGTTGATTCTTTTAGAACAGACACAATGTCTTGCTATTTAGGTTAGGAAGATCTGTTTTCAAAAAGTCCCAAGGGCGTTATTTTCAACTACTCTACCCACTCCCCAAAACCCCCGATTTTATATAACTATTTATTTCTAAAAAAAAAATTATCTTAATTGACTGTGTTCACTCTACTCACAATTTATATCATATTGGATATTGAATATTCAAAGAACATATGAGTCATCAGTTTTATCACCTATTTTATACTGAACTGAAAACATAAAGTAGCAGTGATGGATTCAAATGCATGATATAATAATACCTAAATTCCACCAAACATTGAAGTAAAGGATTTAACTGAAGATGTACCGCGGGGAGCATTCTGACTGGCTACATCACCATCTGCTATGGTGGTGGGGTCACTGCGCAAGATTGAAGTATGTTGCAGAAACTTGTAAAATTAGTTATCGCCATCATGGGTAGAAGCCTTCGTAGTATCCAAGACATCTTCGAGGAGCTTTGCTTAGGAAGGTGGTGTCCATCATTAAAGATCACCTCCTCCCCAGACATGTGCTCTTTTCATTGTTACTGTCAGGAAGGAGGTACAGAAGCCTGAAGACACACTCACAGTGTTCCAGGAACAGCTTCTTCCCCTCTGCCATTTGATTTCTAAAATGGACATTGAATCCATGAACACCATGTCATTACCTTTTATTTCTGTTTTTTTTTACGAAATAGAAGAGAGCATTACCTGAGCAGTGAATGTAGAACTCTGCACTGGAAGAAGGGCAAGTGAATCATTGTTTAGGTCCCTGGGTGGCAGGAAGGAATGAGGAAAGAAAACAGATGTTGTACTTTCTGCAGTTGCTTGGGAAATTGGGGTGAGAAGGGAAATTATCGGAAGGGTGGCCAAGGGAATTGCAAAGGGAATAGCCCCTTTGGAATGCCCAAAGGGCAAGGTGTGCATAGCAGAGAAATTTTATTGAAGATAGAAGAAATTGTTCGATGCAGTCGTTGAGTGTGGTGAGGGGAGTGGAGTAGCAAAGAGCTACTCTGATCAGTGAAGAAGCCGAGGGAAGGCATTTATAAAGTAGATGTTGAGCCCAATGTTGAGCTGGGCTCTGTCTCAACTACACTGTTTTAACACCATCTTCACCCTCTGCTAATTCCACTGATGGGACTGTCGGACTCCATTCTCTCCCTTTCATTAGATTAGGCAGTCATTGGCCCTGATGTGACCCTTTGCTTTCAAGTTTCTTAGATGTATTCTAAAAAATTTAAATTGACCTAAAGAATATTTTAAAAACAATAAATTTAGGTAAAATGCATTAATCTGCCATCAATTCTTAATATCTATAAATCTACTGAAATGTAAGTAGGTGAGTAGTAGGTTTGCAAATAGCACAGAAAATGATGGAGTTGTAGAAGATATTTTCAAAAGATACAAAGACATTTTTTATTTACTTTTTATACAACATGGAATAGGCCCTTTGAGCCGTGCCACCCAGCTACCCCTGATTCCACCCGACCCTAATCACAGGACAAATTACAATGACCAATTAACCTACCAACTTGTATGTCTTTGGACTGTGGGAGGAAACCGGAGCACCCAGAGGAAACCCACGTGGTCACGGGGAGAACGTACAAATTCTTTACAGACAGTGATGAGAATTGAACTCGGATTACTAGTACTGTAAAGTATTGTTCTAACCACTATGCTACCATGCTGCCCTTTTAGAATGTAGATCGATTACAGATATGTATGTGGAGAAATAGCAGATGGAGTTTAAAAGTGTGAGGTGTTGATCATTGAGAATTCAAGTGTAAGCAAATATATATTGTGGTGCAGATAGATCTAGATGTCCAAGTCCATGGCTCCCTGACTGTGGTCAGACCAGCAGATAGGATGGTAAAGAAGGCATAAGGCATGCTTTCCTTCATTAGTCAGGACTTTGAATATAAGAATAAGCAAGTCATGTTGCAGTTACATAAAACTCTGGATAGGCTGCACTTGGAGTATTGTGTGCAATTCTGGTCCCACCATTACAGGAAGGTTGTGGAGAAAGGGTGCAAAAGAGATTCACCAGGATGACGCCTGAATTAGAGGGTATGATCTCTAAGGCGGGGTTGGACAAACTCAGGTTGTTTTCTCTAGTGCATTGGAGGCTGAGGGAAGATCTGATGGAAGAGACACAGATAGGGAAGACAATAAGAATCTTTTTCACAGGGTAGAGAATCAAACACTGGAAGACATCCATGTAAGCTGAGTGCGGTGAGGGGAGATGTTTAAAGGACATGTGTGAGGGTAGGCTTTTTTCTTACACAGATGGTGATCAGTGCCTGGAATGGGGTCCCTGGGATAATGGGAGAAGCAAGTGCAATAATGGCATCTAAGAGGTTGTTAGATGTACATTTGAATATCAGAATCAGAATCAAAATCAGTTTTTAATATCACTGGCATATGTTGTGAAATTTGCAAATAGAGAGTGAGAAAAAGTCATGAGTTTGTGTATATGGGTTCATTATCAGTTTGGAAATCTGATGCCGAGGGGAAGAAGCTGCTCTTAGAATACTGAGTGTGTTCTTCAGGCTCCTGTATCTCCTCTTTGATGGTAGCAATGAGAAGAGGTCATGTTCTGGGTGGTGGGAGTCATTAATGATGGATGCTGTCTTTCTGAGGCATTGCCTTTTGAAGGTGTTCTGGATGCTGGGGAGGCTAGTGCCCATGGTGGAGCTGACTGAGTTTGCAACTTTCTGCAGCTTTTTCTGATGCTGTGCAGTGGCCCTTCCATACCAGATGGTGATACGACCAATCAGAGTGCCCTCCATGGCACATTGGTAGAAACTTGCTCGAGCCTTTGGTGACATACCACATCTCTGCAAACTCCTAATGAAATATAGCTGCTGTCATGCCTTCTTTGTTGCATCAAAATGTTGGGCTCAGGGTAGATCTTCAGAGATGTTGACACCAAGGAAATTGAAACTGCTCACCCTTTCTACTGCAGATCCATCGATGAGGACTGTTGTGTGTTCCCTCAACTTCTCCTTCCTAAAATCTACAATCAATTCCTTAGTCTTACTGATATTGAGTGCAAGGTTGTTGTTGAAATACCACTCAACCAGCTGATCTATCTCACACTATCTGAAATTCTGCCACATACTTGAATTGACTTTATTACTTGAATCCTTCAGATATATGAGGAGTAAACATCTTTACGTTACGTCTCCGTCTAAATGTGCAATGAGCAATTTATAGTAATTTATAATAAATAGTATGTACAACAGAATAGTTAATATAACCTAGAAATACAGTTGTGTCAGCATGCGTTAAGCAGTCTGATGGCCTGGTGGAAGAAGCTGTCCAGGAACCCGTTAGTCCTGTCTTTTATGCTGCGGTACCGTTTCCCAGATAGTAGCAGCTGGAACAGTTTGTGGTTGGGGTGACTCGGGTCTCCAATGATCCTTTGGGCCCTTTTTACACACCTATCTTTGTAAGTGTCCTGAATAGTGGGAAGTTCACATCTACAGATGCGCTGGGCTGTCCGCACCACTCTCTGCAGGGTCCTGCAATTGAGAGAAGTACAGTTTCCATACCAGAGAGTGATGCAGCCAGTCAGGATGCTCTCAATTGCACCCAGTTCTTAGGATTTGGGGTCCCATACCAAACTTCTTCAACTGTCTGAGGTGAAAGAGGCACTATTGTGCCTTTTTCACCACACAGCCAGTATGTACAGACCACGTGAGATCCTTGGTGATGTTTATGCCGAGGAACTTAAAGCTGTTCACCCTCTCGACCCCAGATCCATTGATGTCAATACAGGCTAGCCTGTGTCCATTCCTCCTGTAGTCCGCAACCAGCTCCTTTGTTTTTGTGACATTGAGGGAGAGGTTGTTTTCTTGACACCACTGTGTCAGAGTGATGACTTCTTCTCTGTAGGCTGCCTCATTATTATTTGAGATTAGGCCAATCAGTGTATTGTCATCAGCATATATGGGGGCACCAAGAGAACAGTGTAGTGTGTTAAGCACACATCCTTGAGGTGCGCTAGTGTTGATAGTCAGCAAGGAGGAGATTTTATTTCTGATCCATACTGACTGTGATCTCTCAATGAAGAAATCAAGGATCCAGTTGCAGAGGGAGGTACAGAGGCCCAGGCCTTGGAGCTTGTTGATTGATACTGAAGGTATGATGGTGTTAAATAGCAGCCTGAGGTAGGCATTGCTATTGTCCAGGTGGTCAAAGGCTAATTGGAGAGACAGTGAGACTGCATTTGCTTTAGACCTATTGTGGTGATGGGCAAATTGCAGCAGTTCTATGTCCTTGCTTAAGCAGGAGTTGATTCTGACCAAGTCCAGCCTCTTAACGCACTTCATCACAGTAGATATGAGTACGACAGGGTGATAGTCTAATGTCTTGCAAGAGTTCACCTCTTGAAAGATGTTCTGACATCGGCCTCCAAGACAGAGAACAGAGGGTAACCAGACGTTTCAGGGATTCGCACAGCTTAATTCTCCTTTTCAAAGCATGCATAAAAAGCTCCATTCACGATGTTAGGTTTCGCCTTGTAGAAGTAATGGCCGGCAAATCTGGCCAAAGCTTATATACTACATCCGATACCATCTCTAACTTCAATCAGAATTGTTTTTTCGCTAGTGGAATAATATAGATCAAACACAGGCAGAAGAGATTAATTTAATTCAGTATCATGTTCAGAGCAGATATCACAGACCGAAGGACCTACTTCTGTGCTCTACTGGTCTATGTTCTACTAATTTTAAAAATATAAATGAAAAATAAAATTTAAAAAAAACAAGAAGCTTAACCTAACGCCCGATTTAAATGAGGAGAGGATACAAAAATAAGGGATTGAGTGGGAAGTACCAGGAATGGAAGTCAGTTACAAAATCGAAGTTATTTTTCCAGATGAAAGCAACTAGCAGGTAATAGTTGCACGCAAATTATATACCCAGAGTCAATTCCAGTCACTTGACAGGGAAATTATCCCTTCATTTCCATTCTGGCAGAGAATAATAGTGTCACCATTAGCAACCTTTACATCACCTATTTTTAAAATGAATATATGATCGTGATAATAGCATGAAATAGCTTCAGCTATTCAGCACTAAGTTATGAAATCATACATTTTTTTCAGAATGGAAAACAGTCTTGATAGTCTCTAGGTTGCGATGGTGCACTGAAAACTTAACTGCAACATCCATTCACAAGAAACACTTGCATCTCTGATGCATTCTCTGTGCCTGATGTGCACATCTGATGTTGTTCCCTCTGCAAAGTTGGAATGCTTTTTATTAGTTACTCTGAGAACAAGCAGCTTCTAATAAACCTGACGGTCTGTAGCAGTACAATTTAAGGAGCGCCACCCTGAATAGGTCTCAGCCAGGCATCGTACATTTGGCTCAAGTAGATTCACGTTAATTTATTACCTGTGCTCCTTTTCTGAACCCCTTTACCTCCGCCCCCCCCCCCAAAACCCCCACACCTCAGTTGACAAGCTTGGAACGGCTCCCCTCTCCCTATTCCATCCTCTGACTTCCCAACCCTCAGGAAGCTATCACAGCAATCCCTGTAAGTCCTGATTTCCCTTGACTCCCGTCTCTTTCACCTTCTCCTAGCTTTGACTCATCTCATCTTCAACAAATTCAACAATAATCTCCATGAGCGTTGGAGCTGGGATGTGGGATGATGCTTGCGGGCTACCTCCAGCACATCCTTGATTGTAAAACCAAATGGCACATTTCACTGTATGTTTTGATACACATGTGATAAATAAATCTGAATGATATTGCGTAATAGAATTGTGCACATTTGAATTTCCCCATGTTTCCCCATGTGTGTAAATACAGCTGATCTAGATTCAAGCCGCCATTTCCAAATTAGTTCCTTTGAATTGTTTGCTTAATAGGAATGCAAGGGCATTCACAAACCTGGATTTGCCATTTCACACCCTCTTCTACTCTTAATCTCCATGAATATGGGAAGAAGAGTAACACTAATGTCAGGCTGCTGTTTATTGACTACAGCTCAGTGTTCAACACAATCATCCCCTCAGTTCTAATCAACAAATTTTGAATCCTGGGCCTCTGTCTCTCTCTCTGCCATTGGATCCTTGACTTCCACATCCAGAGACCATAGTCAGTGCTGATTAGAAATAGCATCTCCGCTTTGCTGTTAATCAACACTGGCGCATCTCAAGGATGCACTGCTCAACTCTCTACACCCACTCACAGATCAAACACCATATATACCCTTGCAAACAACACTACTCTTTGCAGAATTTCAGATGGTGATGAAGAGGCGTTCAGGAGTGAGATAAGTCAGCTGGTTGAGTGGTGTTGCAGCGTCGACTTTGAACTCAATGTCAGTAAGATGAAGGAAAAGATAGTGTACTTCAGGAAGGGAATGATAAGGGAACACAACACCAGTCCTTATCGAGGGTGAGCAGTTTCAAATTCCTGGGTGTCAACATCTCTGAGGATCTATCCTGGGTCCAGTTACAAAGAAGGCACGACAGCAGCTATATTTCATTAGGAGTTTGAGGAGGAGTGGTATGTCAACAAAGTCATTTGCAAATTTCTACAGATGTACTGTGGAGAGCATTCTAGCCTGTTGCACCACTTTCTGTATGAGTGGCTACTGCACAGGACCAGAAAAAGCTCTAGAGAGTTGTAAGGTCAGCCAGCTCCATCATGGGTACTCGCCTCCCCAGCAGCCGGGACCTCTTCATGAGGCGATGCCTCAAAAAGGCAGCATCCATCATTAAACACCCCTATCACCCAGTACATGCTCTCTCCTCATTGCTAACATCCATCATTAAACACCCCTATCACCCAGTACATGCTCTCTCCTCATTGTTACCATCCATCATTAAACACCCCTCTCACCCAGTACGTGCTCTCTCCTCATTGCTACCATCCATCATTAAACACCCCATCACCCAGTACATGCTCTCTCCTCATTGCTACCATCTGTCATTAAACACCCCATCACCCAGTACATGCTCTCTCCTCATTGCTACCATCTGTCATTAAACACCCCTATCACCCAGTACATGCTCTCTCCTCATTGTTACCATCCATCATTAAACACCCCTCTCACCCAGTACATGCTCTCTTCTCATTGCTACCATCCATCATTAAACACCCCTATCACCCAGTACCTGCTCTCTCCTCATTGCTACCATCAAGGAGGGAGTACAGGAGCCTGAAGACAGAAAACTCAGTGTTTCAGGAACAGTTTCTTCCCCTCTGCCATCAGATTTCTGAATGGGCAATGATCCCATGAGCACTTCCTCAGTATTTTTGCCCTCTTTTGTGCACTACTTCTTTAATTTGTTATTATATATATGTCTTACTGTAATTTATTGTTTTATTATGAATTGCAATGTACTGCTGCCACAAAACAACAAATTTCATGATATATGGTTATGATGTTAAACCTGATTCTGATTCTTAAGTTTCATGCAGATAAAAAAGATTATCGTAACATAGCCACACACTTAATACAGGGCAAATCTCAGTGATTCCTACATTTATCATCCCCTCAAAACTGATCAATAAACTTCAACACCTTGACCTCAATATCTCCTTGTGCAATTGGCTCCTCGATTTCCTCACTTGCAGGCTCCAGTCAGTTGGGATTGGCAATATCTCCTCCACCATCTCCATCAGCACAGGTGCACCACAAGACCATGTGCTTAGCCTCCTGCTCTACTCACCTTACACTCATGACTGTGTGGCTGAGCACAACTCAAGTGCCAACGTTAAGTTTGCCGGCAACACCATTGTCATTGGCCAAATCAAAGGTGGCGATGAATCAGCATATTGGAGGGAGATTGAAAATCTGACTGAGTGGTGCCACAACAACCTCTCACTCAATGTCAGCAAGACCAAGGGGCTGATTATTGACTTCAGAAGGAGGAAACCAGAGGTCCATAAGCCAGTCCTCATTGAGATATCAGAGCTGGAGAGGGTCAGCAGCTTTAAATTCGTTGATGTTATCATTTCAAAGGATTAGTCCTGGAACCAGCACGTAAGTGCAATTATGAAGAAAGCACAGCAGTGCCTTTACTTCCTTAGAAGTTTGTGGGGATTCGGCATGGCATTTAAAACTTCTATAGACGTGTGGTGGAGAGTATATTGACTGCTTGCATTATGGCTTGGTATGGAAGCTCCAATGCCTTTGAATGGAAAATCCTATAAAAATAGTGGTACTACCCAGTCCATTATGGGTAAAGCCCTCCCCACCATTCAGCACATCTACACAGAGTGCTATTGCAGGAAAGCAACATTCAACTTCAAGGGCCCCAGTCACCCAGGCCATGCTCTCTTCTCGCTACTGCCATCAGGAAAAAGATGCAGGAGCCTCAGGATCCACACAACCAGGTTCTGGAACAGCTATTATCCCTCAGCCATCGGTCTCTTGAAACAGTGGGGATAACTTTACTCAACTTCACTTGCCCCATCACTGAACAATTCCCCCTACCTATGGTCTCACTTTCAAGGATTCTTCATCTCATCTTCTCAATATTTATTGCTTATTTGATTATTATTATGATTTCTTTTTCTTTTGCATTTGCAGTCTGTTGTCTTTTGCACATTAGTACTTTGTTCACCCTGATGGGTGCATTCTTTCATTGATTCTATCGTGTTTCTTGGATTTACTGAGTATGCCTGCAAGGAAATGAATCTCGGGTTAGTACCGTATATGGTGTCCTATATGTACTTTGATAATAAATTTACTTTAAACTTTGAACTACCTTCCCAGGAAGGTAAAAATGAGGAAGTAATTTAGTGCTGTACTGTGAATGAGATTTACAGTTTTTGCAGCTATTGATAACAATTAGATATAATCTTGCTTTGTGATCCTTTGCGAATTATAAAATAAAACTTAGAACATTTGTCTGTAAACTTCCTTTAAATATGTCAGCTTTAACTCTAGTAACATTCTGACACCAGAGACATAAAGTTGTGGGCTAAAGACCTACCCGAGGATTTTTGAGGAGGTATAGGTAGTTTAGTTCAAAGTTTTAAATGGAACTGATAATACCGTGCAATTAATAGCTTTCCCTCCTTTCCCTCCTTGACCATCATGTCAAGTTGAGTCAAGTCATATTTATTGTTATGTGCACAAGTGTAATGAGGAACAGGTACAATACCTACAGCAATGTCACAGGCATGTAGACACAAATGACATCCATGCCATTTATCATTTATACTTTTCATACAAGACAGTGAAGAGAGAGAGGGGGGAAAAGGACTGCAAAAACAAGACAGTGCAAAAAAAAATGCATAGAGGTAAATCCATGGTGGTGCACGAGGGGTTCCTTGGTGTTCCACTGCTGAGATAGGGTTAGGATTGTGCAGGTTTATTCAAGAAACTAAAGATTGCAAGAAAGAAGCTGTTCCTGATCCTGATGCTACAGAACTTCTGGTTTCTGTACCTCCTGCCTGATGCCTGATGGTAGCAGTAAGAAAAGGACATGTCCTGGATGGTGCAGAATCCTTGATTTTATATATCTATATATATTTATGGTAATTCTTTGAGGTATTTAGTATACATATATGGTGGCATCCGTTAGTCTCGCGAGACTATGGATCTGCGCCTGGAAAGTCTTGCTTCAGTCTGTGTTAGAGCAGCGTCTGTTGTGGCTGCAGAGGCCCACACGGGAGTGACAGTCTCGGCTGCAGCGACTGCACTTGAAGGCACTGTCCTCCAGTGTTGTCCTGGTGCTGTTTTTCCAACGAGTGCGCTTTTCTTCAGCAGCAAGCCTCAGCTTCTCTTCTCCTCTTTTTAGACCTCTGCATAGTTCCGGCCTCCAGTGAGAGCAATCACTTGCGATGTCCTCCCACCCCTCCACGTTCATTTTCAGTGATTTCATGTCTGTCTTGCAAATGTCTCTGAAACGAAGATGGGGCCGCCCTTGTGCTCTCTTGCCGGAGGCCAGTTCTTCATACAGCAGGTCTTTTGGGACCCTCCCATCTGACATGCGGTGCACGTGGCCCAGCCAGTGGAGACGGCGTTGTTGGAGCAGGGTGAAGAGGCTGAGTATCTGGGCACGGGCCAGGACCTCATTGTTGGTGACTCGGTCAGTCCACATGATGTCCAGGATGTGTCTCAGGCTGTGAAGGTGGAAGGCGTTGAGACACCACTCTTGTCTGGAGTAGAGGCTCCAGGTCTCGCTGCCGTAAAGCAGTGGGTGTCGTCAGCTTTCTGTTCTCCCAGACTCTCTTTGTCAGCCTGGCGAATGTTGAGGCTGACAACCACTCTACGTCGCTTTCAGTATACATATATATACATACTGTAATTCACAGTTTGTTTTTCTATTATAATGCATTGCATTATACCGATGCCACAAAGACAACAATTTTCATGACAAATGCCAGTGATATTAAACCTGATTCTGATTCTGATGTTTGATGTCACCTTCTTGAAATATCGCCTTATGTGGATGCTGTCAGTAGTGGAGAAGGCTATGCCTGCGATAGACTGGGCTGTGTCCAAAACTCTCTGCAGCCGCTTGCATTCCTGTGCTGTGCCAAGCTGAGATGCAACCAATCAGAGTAGTTTCAACAGTGTGTCTGTAAAACTCACCCGGACTGTCCACACCAGCTGTGTGGTGAAAAAAGCACAACGGCAGCTCTTTCACCTCGGACAGCTGAAGAAGTTTGGCAGGAGTTCCCACACCCTCAGGATTTTCTACAGGGATGCCATCAAGAGCATCCTGCCTGGCTGTGTCACCACCTGGTGAGGGGACTGTAGTGCCCTCAATTGCAGGGCACTGCAGAGAGTGGTGCGGACAGCCCGGCGCATCTGTGGATGTGAACTTTCCTCTATTCAGGACATTTACAGCAGCAGGTGTGTAAAACTGGCCCTGAGGATCATCAAGGTCTCCAGCCTCCCCAACCACAAACTGTTTCAGCTGCTTCCATCTGGCAAACGGTACCACAGCATTAAGGCCAGGTGTAACAGGCTGTGGGACAGCTTCTTTCATCAGCCCATCAGATTTATCAATAAACATTGATCTGGTTGCATATCTGTCTGTACATACATGTATACAAAACAATTATGTATACAATCTTAGTGTCTGAGCAATATTCCTCCACATTTCCCTTCCTTATTGCTTGTACGTTGCGATGGAGACGCAACATAAAAATTTTTACACCCTCGGATGTAAGAAATAAAATAAATACAAAGTATAAATACAAACATAGTTTAAGTATTTGGAGACATTCCAAATCTCCTGAAGCTTTTAAGAATGAAGAGGGACTGCATGCCTTCGTCGTGATTGTGTCTATGTGTGGAACCCAAGACAGGATATCTGATATGTTAGTGTTCAGGAATCCTATCTACCTTCATAAACAGACATAAAATATTGTCTACACTGTCAGAATCAGAATCAGGTTTATTATCACTGATGTGATAATATGTGTGAAGTGAAATTTCTTGCGTTGCAGCAACTGCACAATGCAATCTGATATGAATATTCATAAATAAAACAATTTAATTAGTTAATTACCACATTGTTCTTGAGGTGGTGAAAATGGCTGCACGTTTTCCAATGATACAATAGTAACCACATTTTAAAGAAATAATCCTGATACAGGAATATTGACCTGAAAGTTTGAATCCACTTCCCTCTTTATAGATGCCATGTGACATTCTGAGTGTTTCTGGCATTTTCTGCACCTACACAGAGAACAGACACCTTGAACAGACACCTTGGCCCGCAGTGTCTGCACAAAGCATGACACCAAAATAAACTAATTCCATCTGACCACACAGGGTCTTCATCGCCCTACTTCCTGTCTCTCCAAAGCCTCTTCCATTGCCAGGTCGAGGCTAAGTGCAAATTAAGGAACAGCAGCCCATTTTCCAGAGCAGCACCCACAAAATGCTGGAGGAACTCAGCAAGACCAGGCAGCATCTATGGAGAGGAATCAACAGTCGATGTCTTGGGACGAGACCCTTCATTGGGACTGGAAAGGAAGGGGGAAAATGTCAGAAGGAAGGAGGACAGAGCTAGAAGGTGAAAGGTCAGGCCAGGTGGGTAGGGGACGGGACTGAAGTAAGCATCCCATGTTCCACCTGCGCAGTCTCCAACCCGGTAGCATGAACAAGAAATTCCCAAATTTCAGTTGTCAGGAAGGAAGGATCTACCATTACAACACCTTGCCATCTAAGACAGCAAAGATAAATACAACAGGATTTACTTTATCGATTACAGACTTCATGGGGCAGGGCTTCAGATTCTTGAACCATTGGGATCTCTTCTGGGGGAAGCATGACCTGTTCAAAATGGATGGGTTACACCTGAACCCGAAGGGGACCAATATCCTGGCGGGAAGGTTTAATAGAACTGTTAGGGAGGGTTTAAACTAATTTGGCAGGGGAATGGGAACCGGAATGATAGAGCGGAGGAAGGGAAAAACAGAAATAAATCAAAGATAGTGAGCAGTAAAGATGTCAGGAAAGACAGGCAGGTAATGGAGCAAATTTGTAGCCATTGGGATGAGTTGCAGTGCAATAAAGTTGCAATGAAATCAAAGCGAAAAGTACCAAATACTGGTCTTAAGGTGTTATACTTAAATGCACGCAGCATAAGGAATAAGATGGATGATCTTGTCGTACAGCTACAGATTGGCAGGTATGATATTGTGGCCATCACTGAGACCTGGCTAAAGGATGCATGTCTCTGGGAGCTGAATGTCCAAGGATACACGGTGTATCGGAAGGATAGGAAGGTAGGCAGAGGGGAAGTCGTGGCTTTATTGGTAAGAAGTGATACTAAATCAGTAGAAAGCGGTGACATAGCATCGGAAGGTGCAGAATCTTTATGGGTTGAGCTAAGAAATCGCAGGGGTAAAAGGACCCTGATGGCAGTTATTTATAGGCCTCCAAGCAGCTGCAGTGATGTGGACTACAAATTACAACAGGAAATAGAAAAAGCTTGTCAGAAGGGCAGTGTTATGATAATTGTGGGGGATTTTAACATGCGAGTGGATTGGGAAAATCAGGTCGGCACTGGATCTCAAGAGAGAGAATTTGTAGAATGTCTGCGAGATGGCTTTTTAGAACAGCTTGTTGTTGAGCCCACTAGGAGATTGGCTGTACTGGATTGGGTATTGTGTAATGAACTGGAGGTGATTAGAGAGATTGAGGTGAAGGAACCCTTAGGAAGCAGTGATCATAACATGATTGAGCTGACTGTGAGATTTGAAAAAAAGAAGCTGAAATCTGATGTGCCGGTGTTTCAGTGGAGTAAAGGAAATTACAGTGGCATGAGAGAGGAACTGGCCAAAGTTGACTGGAAAGGGACACTGGCAGGAAAGACAGCAGAGCAGCAGAGCAGAGTTTATGCGAGAAGTGAGGAAGGTGCAAGACAGGTATATTCCAAAAAAGAAGAAATTTTCAAATGGAAAAAGGATGCAACCGTGGCTGACAAGAGAAGTCAAAGCCAAAGTTAAAGCAAAGGAGAGGGCATACAAGGAAGCAAAAATTAGTGGGAAGACAGAGGATTGGGAAGTTTTTAAAAGCTTACAAAAGGAAACTAAGGAGGTCATTAAGAGGGAAAAGATGAACCATGAAAGGAAGCTAGCAAATAATATCAAAGAGGATACTAAAAGCTTTTTCAAGTATATAAAGAGTAAAAGACAGGTGAGAGTAGATACAGGACCGATAGAAAATGATGCTGGAGAAATTGTAATTGGAGATAAGGAGATGGCGGAGGAACTGAATGAGTATTTTGCATCAGTCTTCACTGAGGAAGACATCAGCAGTATACCAGACACTCAGACGTGGCAGGGAAGAGAAGTGTGTGCAGTCACAATTATGACAGAGAAAGTATTCAGGAAGCTGAATAGTCTAAAGGTAGATAAATCTCCCAGACCAGATGGAATGCACCCGCGTGTTCTGAAGGAAGTAGCTGTGGAGATTGCGGAGACATTAGCGATGATCTTTCAAAAGTCGATAGATTCTGGCATGGTTCCGGAGGACTGGAAGATTGCAAATGTTACTCCACTATTTAAGAAGGGGGCAAGGAAGCAAAAAGGAAATTATAGACCTGTTAGCTTGACATCGGTGGTTGGGAAGTTGTTGGAGTCGATTGTCAAGGATGAGATTACAGAGTACCTGGAGGCATATGACAAGATAGGCAGAACTCAGCATGGTTTCCTTAAAGGAAAATCCTTCCTGACAAACCTATTACAATTTTTTGAGGAAATTACAAGTAGGCTAGACAAGGGAGATGCAGTGGATGTTGTATATTTGGATATTCAGAAGGCCTTTGACAAGGTGCCACACATGAGGCTACTTAACAAGATAAGAGCCCATGTAATTACGGGAAAGTTGCATATGTGGATAGAGCGTTGACTGATTGGCAGGAAACAGAGAGTGGGAATAAAGGGATGCTATTCTGGTTGGCTGCCAGTTACCAGTGGTGTTCCACAGGGGTCCATGTTGGGGCCACTTCTTTTTACATTATACATCAACGATTTGGATTATGGAATAGATGGCTTTGTGGCTAAGCTTGCTGATGATACGAAGATAGGTGGAGGGGCCGGTAGTGCTGAGGAAACAGAGAGTCTACAGAGAGACTTGGATAGATTGGAAGAATGGGTAAAGAAGTGGCAAATGAAATACAATGTTGGAAAGTGTATGGTTATGCACTTTGGCAGAAATAATAAACGGGCAGACTATTATTTAAATGGAGAGAAAATTCAAAGTTCTGAGATGCAACAGGACTTGGGAGTCCTTGTACAGGATACCCTTACAGTTAACCTCCAGGTTGAGTCGGTGGTGAAGAAGGCAAATGCAATGTTGGCATTCATTTCTAGAGGAATAGAGTATAGGAGCAGGGATGTGATGTTGAGGCTCTATAAGGCGCTGGTGAGACCTCACTTGGAGTACTGTGGGCAGTTTTGGTCTCCTTATTTAAGAAAGGATGTGCTAACATTGGAGAGGGTACAGAGAAGATTCACTAGAATGATTCCGGGAATGAGAGGGTTAACATATGAGGAACGTTTGTCCGCTCTTGGACTGTATTCCTTGGAGTTTAGAAGAATGAGGGAAGACCTCATAGAAACATTTCGTATGTTGAAAGGCATGGACAGAGTGGATGTGGCAAAGTTGTTTCCCGTGATGAGGGAGTCCAGTACGAGAGGGCATGACTTAAGGATTGAAGGGTGCCCATTCAGAATAGAGATACGAAGAAATTTTTTTAGCCAGAGGGTGGTGAATCTATGGAATTTGTTGCCACGGGCAGCAGTGGAGGCCAAGTCATTGGGTGTATTTAAGGCAGAGATTGATAGGTAACTGAGTAGCCAGGGCATCAAAGGTTATGGTGAGAAGGCGGGGGAGTGGGACTAAATGGGAGAATGGATCAGCTCATGATAAAATGGCGGAGTAGACTCGATGGGCCGAATGGCCAACTTCTGCTCCTTTGTCTTATGGTCTTCATACTTTGAAAGATATACAATACTTATGATGAAGGTTCACCAGATTGATTTGTGGAAGGGTGGTTTGTGACCTGAGCAAAGATTATACAGATTAGTCCTCTATTAGAAAAATAAGTAATGATCTCCTATGAGCTTCTTTCTGGGTTTGATGTGGTAGTTGATTATTCTGGTGTCCTGGATGCCACGGTCTCAATGGATCAGCCATTCAGGACAGAAAAGAGGAGTAATTTCTTCACCCAAAAAGGAGTGAAACTTTACATTCTCTACCAAAGGGGACATCGGAGGCTCAGTTGTTGAATGTATTAAAAAAGAAATCAACACAGTTTTAAACATTAAGGGAATTAAGGGGTATATGGTTCTCATAAATCGGTAACTTTCAGGTAACATATCAGCCATGATCTTACTGAACAGAGGCAAGGTGGGAGGTCCAGATGGTCTACTCCAGCTTCTCCGTCTAACGTCCTTTATTGCAACAAACAGAAGAGTGAAATAGGACTGTTCCAAATTATAAGGAGTTTTGATAGAGTACATTGAAAAATAATTGCTCCTCTAATGTGTGAACTAATGATTAAAAGATATAAATTTATCACAAAAAGAATGAAGTGTATGGACCAACACACAAAATGCTGGAGAAACTCAGCAGGTCTGGCAGCATCAAAGGAGGGGAATAAGCAGTCGACATTTCGGGCTGAGATCCTTCATCAGGACTGGAAAGAAAAGGGGAAGAATCCAGAATAAGAAGGTAGGGGGGATGGAAAGGAGCACAAGCTGCCAGGTGAGGGGAAAGGTAGGTGGGTGGGGGAGGGGATGAAGTGAGAAGCTGGGAAGAGATAGGTGGAAAAGGTAACAGAGTGGAGAAGAAAGAATCTGATAGGAGAGAAGAATGGTCTTTGGGAGAAAGGGAAGGAGGAAGAGCACCAGGGGAAGGTGATAGGCAGGTAAGGAGAAGGGAAGGAGTATGAAGGAAGCCAGAACTGAAAATGAATATGATTTTAAATGCAGAGGGCATTGCTACTACTGTATTTCAGCTAACAATGTAGTTATGAACTTTCACTCATAAATCTCTAATCCTAACATAAAAGCTATATCTTTTTAAATATATATTTCTTACATCAGTGGGTCAAATGAATGTCGTTCAACAATTCTGACTATATTATTCTCCTCTTTATCAAGATATCAAATATTTATCTTATAATGTTTTACGACTGTGCCATGCACAATTTACAATAGCTGATATTATAATTGGATTTAGTGTGAATAAAAATCAATCTCAGTTCACCTGCAATAACTATGGTATGTAATTTCTCAAATGCTAGGCAGTGGCATGGAAATTGTAAAACAGTTGGAACCATAGCTGAAGGGTAAACAAATTTTATGCATAATAGTTAAAGAAAGGGTGCCACGGTAACATAGTGGTTAGCACAATGCTTTACAATACCAGTGACCAGGGTTCAATTCCCGCTGTTCCTGCAGGGAGTTTGTACATTCTCCCCATTACTGTGTGGGGTTTCCTGCAGGTGCTCCAGTTTCTTCCCACAGTCCAAAGAGGTACCGGTTGGTAGGTGTCCTGTGGGGGAGAGAGGGCTTAATCTGTGTGGTAAACCGTATATATGTTGTAACTGGGTTAACTGTCTTGATAAACCCCTCTGCTGACTGCCCCTGTGGCTCCTCCCACAGACCCCTGAATAAAGGTGATTTCGCCTTGCTCCTCCCCCTCAGTCTGGGGGCAGACACTCAGCATGGAAGTCGTCTTGTACTGCGAATAAAAGCCTTTCAGTATTCACCCTACTTCAGTCTTTTGGAGTTATTGAAGGTGCTTCAATCTGATTGTTGAAAGTTGCTTCCATCGTGATTGGTTAGTTTAGAAACTGCAGCTGCTTTTCCCATTGGCTAGCTGCCTGGTGTGCAGTTTCAAATATCCTGGGTAAATAGAGAGCTCGTGTGGGAGGTTCTTTCTCTTCCTTTGTTTAAGGCAAGCGGTGCACATGACCATCGGGAATGTATGCTCTGCGTGCACTTTTAACTAAGTGTGTTTGTTGAATATTCAACTTTGTAGTGTCTGTAACTTGGGGAACTTGAGTGTTTGGTTGAACTTTTACCGTCTGTAAATAAAAGATTAATATACTTATTCACAGTCAGTGTTTTCTCCTTCACTTGCCAGACTGGCAAACCTGATTCAACATTACAGTAGGTTAATTGGTCATTGTAAATTGTCCCGTGATTAGGTTCAGATTAAATCGGGGGATTGCTAGGTGGCGTGGCTCAAAAGGCTAGAAGTGCCTATTCTGTGCTGAATCTCAGTAAATAAATAACTAAGAGTATGTGAATGACATACATCATTACATCACCATGTCATGTATGCGCACCTCACTAAAGAGAAACACGACTCCTATATTTTTCTTTCATTTAGTTTTATGTTTTGGAGTTATAAAACACAACAGAGGAGGCGAGTTAGTTTTAAAGTGAACCTGAGATGACTAGGCTCAGATTAAATTGGGAGGTCTCTGGGCAGAGCAGCTTGAACGGCCTGTTCCACACTGTACCTCAATTAATAAAAGTTCATGAAACTTTGCTTTCCCTTCAAGGGACAGCAAACATAGCACACCTTCATAGAGTTTACACCATTCTGGAATTGCATCACATACAAGGGTTATACCAAAAACTAAAATAATAAGATGGAAAGGTTACCTTGGACAATGATCATGCTTTGTTGGGACTTATTTGTGATAAAAGTAATGTCAGGAGAGTTGAACAAAATCCTGTCATATATTCTAATCGGCAAAGCAGCTTGTAAAGCTAACTTGAGAGTGTTCTTGCCAATAACCACATTCATGCTTTGGTAGTACACAATATGTGTATGTAGGTCTTTCCATATTTATAAGTAGCTTACTTGCTGATTTTGTTTAAAAGAATTCACTAATTTTATTTCATGTTTGAAGCAAAATGCTTAATGATTGGATGTTATTTTTCTTATAACTTTATTTCAATCCCTTGACATTTTTAGTAAAATTATAGAAACATTTCTACTTGGAGTATTTTTATCTAATAATAGCTTGAAATATTTCATTTATCTTTGCTGTAGTCACACTGGGAATAACACTTTACTTATTGACTTTACCTTCCAATTTGACTAATTTGGCAAATTTTTAAATACTCTTACTTTTACACACCTTTTTTGAGGGCACGCAAACAAGAAACAGCCTCCAGTGGGAAGCACACTGACCTGAAATTTTGGCACTCTACCAAGAGTGTTCAGTTCACAGCACATTCTCAGCATTAACTTTCTTTTAAAGCCATGTTTAGTTGCAGTATAAGGAAATGCAGGGAAAGCCTTCTGCACCATTGAGCATATTTACAAAGGACACTGACATAAGAAATCAGATCCATTATCAAGGACCCCCAACATCCAGGCCATGGTCTCTTCTCACTGCTGCCATCAGGAAGAAGGTTATGTCCCACACCATCAGCTTCAGGTACAGTTTGTACCAAAGTGGATAACTTTACTCACCCCAACAGTGAACTGATTCCACAACCTGTGGACTCATTTTTGGAGACTCTACAATTCATGTTCTCAACATTAATTAATTTTCTGTTTTGTATTTGCACAGTTTGTTGTCTTTTGCAGGTTGGTTGTTTGTCTATCCTGTTGAGTGTGGTCTTTCATTGGTCCTATTGTGTGCCCACAAAAAAATGAATCCCTAGATTCTATGTTGCAACATTAGTGTACTTCGATGATACATTTATTTTCAACTTTGAAGATTTTGAGAGTAAGCAGCTTGAGGAAAATAACTATAAAAAAACTTGCATTAAAACTTACATCTGCTTAATCAAGAACCACAATTTAAACTAAATGGAACATATGAGTAATAAGTTTTTGGCAACAATTGATACAATTCAAAGCAGTCCATGAAAGAAAACACTCCAACCTAGAAAACTAACAAAATCTAATCAACAGGTTTTAAAATACTTTCTCAATGCAAAAGACTAAATAAATGCAACAGAAGTACAAGTTTCAAGTTGATTTCTTTACGTCCAGATTCACTTAGGTGCCAATATCTTCACAGGAAATTTTTATGCAAGAACTATTTGTGACAACTTGTGCCACTTGCTGGATTTGCCACTTCATTGTGACAGAGTAGTGTGAAAAGGTTGAAAACATTTTGTTCAAAACTCAAAGTTCAAAAATCAAAATAAATTTATTACTAAAGTATGTATATGTTGACATGTGCTATGTTGAGATTTATTTTCTTGCAGGTATTCACAGGAGAAAGAAAAAATACAATAGAATTTGACAAAAAACTGTACATAAATAGTGAAGGTCTGACGAACAACCAATGTGCAAAGATAATCTGTGCAAATTAAAGTTATAAGAGTTGTAAAGAATCCTGAAATGAGTCTATCAGTCATGGAATCAGTTCAGAATAGTGGTGAATGAAATTAACCCACACTGATTCAGGAGCCTGATGGTTGTAGATGGATAACTGTTCCTGAACTCGGTGGTGTAGGACCTAAGGCTTCTGTACCTTGTACCTCATTGTAAAAGCAAGAAGAGGGCATGGTCTGGATAGTGGGGATAGCTTTGTAATATTTGGCTCAAATATGAAAGTCTATCACATGAAACACAAAACGTGTGTGCATATGTTTTCTGAACTATGTGGCATTGGATAAAAGACATACAGTATTTCACCTATTCTTTCTTGCATGGCTTTAGGGCACCCCAAAGTACTCTTGATGTGCAGTCCCCATTAGACCAGACAAAAACAATTCAAAATTGTTTTGCTACGTTAGTGATGCTGATTGAAGGTGAAACATTCGTTAGGATAACTCTACTGCTCTTCGTTAAAGTATTGTTGAGAGAGCTGGTGAAGGGGTAGAACTGAAAAGTAACAGGATGAAAATGAGAAATGAGAACTTAAGAAATATTTTTGAGACACTCCAAAGATAACAACACAGATATGGGAAAAGAACAGAGTAGTCTGAGTAGAAAGACAGAGGTAAGAATGAATCCTTATAGAACAAATCTCACTCAGAAGTTAGAGAGGTTTTGGGGGAAGATGGTGTAACTAACCATGCCAAAGGATACAGTGGAGTTGAGAAGGATGAAGAGAAGTGGTGGACCCTCATTCACAGCTGCATGATGTCATTAATGACCTGGTAAAAAGGTATTTTAGAGTTATAACGTATCAGAACCCCAACTGGATATGTTGATATACGTATGTATATGTATGTATAACTGGATATGTTGATATATATGGGACATAGCTAACTATATTCATATTGCCTGCTATGAATGCCTGTGAAAAACGACCGAAGTTTAAAAGAAAATCCTTTCATTGTAAGGACCCTTGATCATGCAGAGGGAGATGAAAAAAGTTAAATAAATAAGAGTTTACTGGGTGCAAACCAGGGTAAGACTTACACAGTGAACGGTAGGGTTCTGGGCTGTGGGGTAGAACAGAAAGCATCACAGGTAAACAGCGTCGTAAAGAGAGCCTTCATAAATCAGGACATTGAGTACAGGAGTTGGAATATTATGTTGAAGTTGTTCAAAATTTCATCCTTTTCTCCTTGGAGCGACAGAGGATGAGAGGTGACCTGATAGAGGTGTACAAGATGATGAGAGGAATTGATCGTGTGGATAGTCAGAGAGGCATTGATCGTGTGGATTTTCCCATGGCTGAAATGGCTGCCACAGGAGGGCACAGGTTTAAGGTGCTTGGGAGTAGGTACAAAGGAAATGTCAGGGGTAAATTTTTTACGCAGCGAGTGGTGAGTGCATGGAATGGGCTGCTGGCAACGGTGGTGGAGGTGGATACGATAGGGTCTTTTAAGCGACTTTTGGATAGGTACATGGAGCTTAGAAAAATAGAGGGCTATGGGTAACCCTAGTCATTTCTAAGGTAGGGACTTGTTCGGCACAACATTGTGGGCCAAAGGGCATGTATTGTGCTGTAGGTTTTCTATGTTTCAATGTTTCTAAAATGTTGGTGAGGCTAAATTGTTTGCAGTTCTGGTCAACTACTTACAGGAAAGATATCAATAAGCTTGAAAGAGCGCAGGGCAAATTTACAAGAACAACTACCCTGACCTGAAGGAGGTGCTGCTGGCTAAATCTGATATCTCGGCAGAAACCTATCCCTATGCCAACCTGTTCCAGTACTCTACCACCAGGGGAGACACCCACTGAGACTTAACATTTCCTGGTGGGTCTCTACCATTGATAGATTTGACCAGAGCAGAAATCCAAGGAGGAGGTTGGTAAGGCCATTGTTCTGGAGCAGCTGCTGCAGGTTCTTCCTCCAGACAAACGGGTCACACTGTGGTTGGACTCACTTCGGCCTGACTTGCCCTGCAGTACCTCATTGCCCATGAGGGTGCGTTGTCACAGCCATCATTCTGAAGTAACAGAGTTCCTCACTCTCCAAGGGACTCTCAGGGTAACTCTGCAGAATTGGGGAGTGGGAGAAACAAGAGCAGAAAAAAAACCTTTGGTAGTTTCTTCTAAGACTTATTTGTTACCATTGTCAGCAGCCAGTCCTCTGTGTGTCCTCCAAAGAAGCCCAAATTGTCAGGTATGTACTCTGTACTAAGAGAAGGAGAATGTGATAATGATGATAACAACTGTAATGCTTGAGTGTGGGAATAGAAAAAAGGCAGAATGCGATAAGAAAGAGCCGATATTTATAATAGAAAAAGTTAATGGAAAACCTGTGAAGGCTCTTTTAGATTCTGGTAGCTCACTGCCATTAATTAAGAAAACTTACTGTATCCCTTGCTTTTGCGGTTGACTACTGTCACCAAACACCTATTCGAGGTGTCCACAGTGACTGGAAGTCTGAGCACTGGCAGAACTCACTGTTGAGCTGGATGACCACAAGCTCTTGATGAAAGTGGGGATGCCGGAGAAACTACTAGTTGACATGAATTTGGGGAGAGATTTGCCCGTGTTACATGAGTTACCGAGGGGAAATAGCCGATCACCTCCATTTGTTAATTCACGAGTAATGGTGCTGTTTCTTATTTTGTCATGACTCATGCTAAAACAAAAGCTGGGTTCAAACTCTGCCCGATTTTGATGCTAGTCTGTGCGAGGGAGGAACCAAGAGACCGAGAAAGTCACCCTGGCAATGGTGCCTTGAGAAATATGCTGGTTCTCCTGCCTCTGTTGATATGATGCACCCACTGATGATGATTCAGAAGGGGTCGTGGAGGCCTGAAAAGGGCCTGGGAAGGTAGACCTCTCCCATCTCAATGGCTGTCAACCGGTGAGCTGCAGAGTGCCTTTGCTGATCTTCCACAGCTGTTCCAGCAGAGACCAGGGTTGACAGAGGTCCTACAACATTCGTCAGGATCAGGCCTGACCAGCGCTCAGTATGCCAACACTGCTACAGAGAGCCTGAGCAACTTGTGGTGGGGGGGCACGGCTGAAAGATCAGATTCAGACCATGCTGGATCTAGGTATCACTGAACCTTCGAAAAGTGAGAGGATCAGTCCGATCATCATCGTCCCCAAGAAGGATGGCACTCTGAGGGTATGCGTTGATTTCTGGAAGTTGAATGCCATTTCTTTTTTTTTAATCTACCTATGCCCCGCATTGATTACCTACCAGAAAGGATTGGATGGGCAAACTATATTACTATACCGGACTTTTGCAATGGCTACTGGCAGGTTCCCCTGGATGACCCATCTAAATTGCTCACTACTTTCTGCACATCCCTGGGTCTGTTTCAGATCACCGTTTCAGGTGCACATGCTCCCTTCCAGCCGCTGATGGACTGGGTGTTACAAGGCTATGAGGACTACAGTGTGGCCTATCTAGGTTGTCTACGGCCAGACATGGACAGAGCATCTGGACCATCTGCGTAGGGTCCTGGGGAATAGTCATGCTGCCAGTCTCGCTGTCAATCTACAAAAATGTGAGAGTACAAAAAGGAAAACCAGATACCTTGGCTACCATTTGGGACATGGAGAGGCACAAGCACAGGTGGACAATGTGGAAACGATGTGCAACAGCCCTCGACCTTGCACCAAGAAGGAAGTGAAACCCTTCCTGGAATTGGCAAGGTGGTATGGCAGCTTCATTCCCCAATTTGCCACTCCGATCATACCTCTGCCTAATCTTACTGAGAAGCTTGTAGGCATCCCAGTGACATGGACAAGTGAGTTGTGAAAATGCTTTTCAAGCCCTTGGGGCCCCCGTTTGTTCTTCACCTGTTCTTCAGAGCCCAGATAGTTCCTTGTCCAGGTGAATGCCTCAGGAGTAGGCATTGGAGCTGCACTGGCACAAGGAGAATGTGGATAAGAGTGGCCTGCCCTTTACCTGAGCCCAAAACAACTCCCAAGGGAAACCAGGTGTTCTACCATTGGAAAGGAGAGTCTGACCGTTCAGTGGTCCATTGACAGCCTCCGGTACTACCTCCTTGGCAGGGAGTTTGACCTTGACACAGACCACAGAGCATTGACATGGATACAGACAATGAAGAACCGAAATACCAAAATGACACAGTGGTACCTGGAGCTCAAACCCTTCAAATTCTGTGTCCACCATAAAGTAGGGCTGTATCCTGTCTTGCCTGCTGAACATTGTCCCTGCAGAAGAGGGGAGTGGTAATATGATGGAGTGCACTTGACAAAATCATTCCTTACACATGTATGTTTACACACACACACACACACACACACACACACACACACAAGCATTGCCTTGCCATTCGACTGTCATTGTGCTGAGTGCATGTACCATTGTCTATCCTGGTTAATCACATTATGGGCTCTAAACCAAGCTGATGTGCTCAGGTTGGCTTTATGGTGCCTTTCCTGCCAAACGTGCCGGAACATTCTATTCCTTTAGTAGTGGGGATTTATAGATATGTATATATTGTTGTTATCCTGTACTTAAGGTAGATACTTCTGCTCACTTTGTAATATGATTGTAACTCTATCGTGGGTGTATCATATTCTAATTCATGTGTAGTTGTAAGTTAACTTTGTGCATAATTAACGATGGTATATCCTGGAGACTAATTAACAGGGCTCATTGCTCTCAGTGGGAGAGAGAGATCACAGCTGCCAAGAATTCACATTGGACAAAATATGGGGCTATTATTGTGTTTTCTGGTAGATGTCGTTTTGTAAGTATTGGTGATTTTCTTTTTGCTATTTTCACTAATTTTTTTGTAAGTTCGATATTTGACAACACTTTTAATAAATACCCTTACACTATAGTGCTAAGTGAATCCAGCCATATTTCTCTTTGGTTATAACCCATTTATCTAACAATCTCCAATCAAGCTTTACTTGTCTCATCCAACTGTGGCCTCACAATGCTGGCCCTCCTGTTTCTACCACGTACAAGCCTAGTGTGGCTTGTTGATGTGGCATTTCTCTGTTATGAATGTCATTCGCACAGGAGTTATCTTTTCCCCAGTACAAGTTCTTATTTGGATATCTGCAGGCTTCAATTCAGTATCTTTGACACATCATTCAAACTCATTTTGTGAAATGACTGAAACAGCCGAGACAGTGTCCAATTCCATTTTAATTAATTTGTTGTTCACTTCTGGTGTAAGCCATATTGCTGATCTCTTGTTAGTTTTCACATCAAAAATCCTGAGGCTAGCCAGTCCTGTGTCACTCTCATCATTACAGATTTTTCATCAAGAGCCTGCAGATTAGTGCACTTCTTGAAACTACAACTTGACTTTTTTATCTGTGCAGTTCATTTAATTTTATCTGGCTGACATGTTTTGTATGTGTCCTACTTTGTTGCATTTTCTGCAAGCTTCACCTTTAAGCCTTCATTGGCTCCTGCCACAATGGTAACAATTTGTTCAGCCAGGCCAGTTTCTGTTTAGATGTTGCATATTTGTTCATGCTCACTTTCATTCCTGACTGCAGCTTAATTGTGACTCTGACTACTGTTTCAATTGATACCGCAATTTCAACTGCTCTTTTAAATATGAGTTGTGTTTCAGTTAGGAAGTGTTTTTGAATGCTCTCTTGTAAGATTCCACAAACTAAATGAACTCTCAGTGCATCATTAAGCCCGTTTCTGAACTACAATGCTCAGATACTTTCTTCAATTCAGTCATATACACTGAAATGGATTCTCCTTCCTTTTGATTCTGCTTATTAAACCTAAAATGTTCTCCAATCAGCAGTGCTTTTGCTTCTAAATGTTCCTGCATTATGTTCATAATATCAGCAGGACTCATTTTGACTGGTTTGGTTGGAGCAATTAAACTTTGAAGCAAACTGTATGTTCTTCCACATATTACACTCAGTGACACTGACACTCACTTTTTATAGGCTATTCCATTTGCTTTAAAATACTGCTCAATTTGTTCAGTATACATAATCCAGTTATCTATTATGCAATCAAACACATCTACCTCTCTGATGCAGCCAGCCATTGCTGCTTTTTTGTTGTTATTTATAATTATTATCACCCAGTACTCACATTACCACATGAATTTTGTCTGTTTTCTGCCTTTTTTTTTAAAACTCAACCTTTGTGAAAAATATGTGCTGTACTTTAACAGATAGGTAGTCATCTTGGGTTCATTTTAAAACTTATTCATCACCACTGTTATGTTTTGTAACTTCTAAACATAAAACTAATTGAAAGTTAGAAACTAACTAAAACTAATTGAAAGAAAAACACAGGAGCTGTGTTTCTCTTTAGTAAGGCATGCATATATGACATGGTGGCATAATGATGTATGTCTTTCACGTACTTTTACATTTAACATGTAATTAATTATGTAAGCAACAAAGAATGCTTAATCAGGCAATATATTTACAATATTACTCGAATATTACTGAATATTAGATACACAAAAATGTACACCCAAAGTTTCCTTATAGCAAATATTCTTGGGAGGCCCAGAATCCTTTCCAACGAGTCAGCTACCATCTTCCTGATTATTTCTGAACTACTAATCTGCTACCAAAGCAACCTCTCTCCCTACAAAATCATCTTTCCTTGATTGTTTCCTTCCTTCCATGAGCTCATGCTTCACGCAAAGCTTATGCCTTTGCACAAGCGATTGGCTTTGTGTATGACAAGATGAGGGCCTCTTACAGAGCCAACATTTCACCCCTCACACCTGCATCATGCCACTTTAGATTACTCAGCTTACAACTTTTATTCTTCTAATATACAATGCTCAAAAATAAAATTCTGTGCAAGCAGTGAAAACAAGTCACCATGGACAGCAAAGCATAAACAGCTAATTTCATCTAATTATTGAACAATGCCATTACCCAGTGAGGATCGCCTGAGGATATGATGCATTTACTAAGGCACTGCAAGCAGTCATCACAAAGCCATTAAGTTGTGCAAAGAATTTTCAAATCTTGGAACACAAAGGAGTCTTTTCAGTAATTTCAAAAGGCTATCCAATTTAATGTCATTTTATAAATCGGTTCTCATGAAATACATATCCAAATGCATTTTTAATGTTTATATGATATTGGGAGGGGGTGGGCTGTACTCCATTAGATTTTAAAATCCTAGTACATGTAAATAATCTTCTTTCACTTACTTGCATATATTCATATTATTTAAATCTGTGACTTATGATTACCACTTCATGTACTTGTGAAAACAGTTTCACCGCACTTTTCTGTCAAATCTTCCATAATATTAAAAATTATGATTCCTTTATCCTATTTTCTTCTTCTTTAACTCTATGTCCAGTTTGTGATTAGGCTAAAGGGTGTTCGAACACTTTACCAGATAAAACTCCAAAGTATCTGATGATTTATAAAATGCCAATGTCCATATACACACGATGAATAAATGCATAACTGTAGTTAAAATGTTAACAAAGTACCCAAAAGGATAAATTTGCTTATGTAAATAATCTACAACCTTTGCTCTTCTGAGAACGCACACTGAGCACCAGAGATTACTACCATTATTTGAAATAAATACTATGTGAGAAGCAGTTTGAGATGAAGACATCAGGTACTAGGATGGAGCATAGCAATGATTTCGACTGTTAAAGGGCCTTATCCTGATAAGTTATTTAGCCAAATACATCAATAATGCCTGCTTTCAAATAGAAGCTGTTAATGTAGAACATAGAACATAGAATATTTCAGCGCAGTACAGGCCCTTCGGCCCACAATGTTGTGCCAACCCTCAAACCCTGACTCCCATATAAGCCCCCACCTTAAATTCCTCCATATACCTGTCTAGTAGTCTCTTAAACTTCACTGGTGTATCTGCCTCCACCACCGACTCAGGCAGTGCATTCCACGCACCAACCACTCTCTGAGTGAAAAACCTTCCTCTAATATCCCCCTTGAACTTCCCACCCCTCACCTTAAAGCCATGTCCTCTTGTATTGAGCAGTGGTGCCCTGGGGAAGAGGCGCTGGCTATCCACTCTATCTATTCCTCTTATTATCTTGTACACCTCTATCATGTCTCCTCTCATTCTCCTTCTCTCCAAAGAGTAAAGCCCTAGCTCCCTTAATCTCTGATCATAATGCAAACTCTCTAAACCACGCAGCATCCTGGTAAATCTCCTCCATACCCTTTCCAATGCTTCCACATCCTTCCTATAGTGAGGTGACCAGAACTGGACACAGTACTCCAAGTGTGGCCTAACCAGAGTTTTATAGAGCTGCATCATTACATCGCGACTCTTAAACTCTATCCCTCGACTTAAGAAAGCTAGTATAAGCTTTCTTAACTACCCTATCGACCTGTGAGGCAACTTTCAGGGATCTGTGGACATGTACCCCGAAATCCCTCTGCTCCTCCACACTACCAAGTATCCTGCAATTTACTTTGTACTCTGCCTTGGAGTTTGTCCTTCCAAAGTGTACCACCTCACACTTCTCCGGATTGAACTCCATCTGCCACTTCTCAGCCCACTTCTGCATCCTATCAGTGTCTCTCTGCAATCTTTGACAATCCTCTACACTATCTACAACACCACCAATCTTTGTGTTGTCTGCAAACTTGCCAACACACCCTTCTACCCCCATATCCAGGTCGTTAATAAAAATCACGAAAAGTAGAGGTCCCAGAACAGATCCTTGTGGGACACCACTAGTCACAACCCTCCAATCTGAATGTACTCCCTCCATCATGACACTCTGCCTTCTGCAGGCAAGCCAATTCCGAATCCACCTGGCCAAACTTCCCTGGATCCCATGCCTTCTGACTTTCTGAATAAGCCTACCATGTGGAACCTTGTCAAATGCCTTATTAAAATCCATATAGATCACATCCACTGCACTACCCTCATCTATGTGCCTTGTCACCTCCTCAAAGAACTCTCTCAAGCTTGTTAGACATGATCTGCCCTTCACAAAGCCATGCTGATTGTCCCTGATCAGACCACGATTCTCCAAATGCCCATAGGTCCTACCTTTAAGAACCTTTTCCAACAGCTTTCCCTCCACAGACGTAAGGCTCACTGGTCTATAATTACCCGGACTATCCCTACTACCTTTTTTGAACAAGGGGACAACATTCGCCTCCCTCCAATCCTGCGGTACCATTCCCGTGGACAACGAGGACATAAAGATCCTAGCCAGAGGCTCAGCAATCTCTTCCCTCGCCTCATGGAGCAGCCTGGGGAATATTCCGTCAGGCCCTGGGGACTTATCCGTCCTAATGTATTTTAACAACTCCAACACCTCCTCTCCATTGATAGCAACTTGCTCCAGAACATCAACCTCACTCATACTGTCCTCACCATCATCAAGTTCCCTCTCATTGGTGAATACCGAAGAGAAGTAAATGAAGAAAATATTCCATTTTCTATGAATATTTAATGTGATGTCAGACTGATGATTCTGTTTATACTGCATGTACAAGTAAAATATAATTTCATCCAAAAGCTACTAATACGTCAAATTGTAAATAATTTTATTGAAAAGTGGTCATTTGCCTGAACCCAGTTGTTCCTGTGTTTCCTTGATATTACAGAATGCTTTTCTCCTGAGATGGCTGATAAGCAGTTAACATTAAGTCTTATCCTTGCATTAGGTAATAATGCCATGGAGAGATGGATTAATAGGATTTTATTTGTGTTATTCTATTTTAAACTTTCTCTCCATTTTGGGTGACTCAATATAACACATTTATTACACTTCTGCTCTGCTTGCTCAGCACATTGGCGCAGACAACTGCAAAACAAAGCATGAAATGTCTTTCTCCAGGTATGTTCTTTGGAGAAGTGAGCTCATTTCACCCTTCTGCCACCTTTTACAACAATGTTATAGAAACCTTGAGTAGCTGCTATGTCCAAGATGAAAGAATTCCACTTGTCTCTGATTATTTGAAGGGTTCTTGGTGAAAGTAATGTATTGTAATGTACTTCTGGTATTCATCATTATTTTTTAAAGTCAGTTTTCTAAGGTCCATTTCTATAATCTGAAAATACATACACCGGCTGTCTATTAATGCCTCTCAGAATTGAACACATCTCTATCAAGTCTCCTCAAATCTTCTGCCACTTCAGAGAAAACAACCAGAGTTTATCCAGCCTCCCCTCCAGATGCTTTGGCAATGCAGAAGCAAATGCACATATATAGTGGAAGATCATGGCAGAACTGCATGTGAAGGGTGAAGGGACTGCAGGTTGGGAGGTGGGAGACAGCGTCAGTGAACTAGAGTGGCGCGGTAGCATTGTGGTTAATACAATGCTTTACAGTACCAACAACCCGTTTTCAATTCCAGACATTGTCTGTAAGGAGTTTGTTTGTTCTCCCTATGACTGCGTGGATCTTCTCTGGGTGCTCCAATTTCCTCTCCCAGTTGGTACATTAATTAGTCATTGTAAATTGTCCCATGATTAGGCTAGGGTTGCTGGACAACATGGTTTGATGGGCCGGCAGGATCTCAATAAATTTAAAGGATGTAGCAATATAGTTAAAAAAGTTGCTGACTGGTGTTTAAAATCAGCAAATAATCATTTTCAGAGTTGCAAGTCATCAAAATGAAAGAAATCAATACTGATTAGTGTGACTATTGAACACTTTTTGGATCTGAATATTTGTTCCTTGGGCTCGGTTCTAACAACATGACACAGCTTCAGAAGAACTCCTGCACACCAGATGCTTTAAATTCCCATTAGCTTTTCTGAGTATTGAGTGTCAATTTGTATAGGTATATTATATCCCTGATTATTGTGTTGCTATGGAATGGTGGCCAATTTATTGCAGTGATGTTTAAATGGGAGTGTATGAATTGTTTATGAAAAAAATTATGTTTTTACTTTGTTTTACCTTTGAACTATAAGCATGATGTAATACTGCATGGTGAATAGAAAGCAATAGAAAGGCTGCATTTATTTTTCGTTGCTGGGAGCACAGAGAAAGGGGCCATGAATCATACCATATGGAGATAAGTTACAATCAAAGGACAATTAATGATCTTAACATTTTAATCCATTCACTTCATGCATAAATCAGAATCTTGGGTCAGAGACCCTGTTCATGAGAATTTTTTATTAATGTGACCAGAACATGGTGGTGGTGGTGGGGGTAGGGGGGTGAAGAAAGCAAGTTTTGGGCTGTGGCTCAGTCTTTATCAAGAATCACTACACATTTGCTGAGACAGACAAAGGTTCTATCCTTTCCATTTTTTAATAAACTTATGCACCTATAAATGCTATCTGGATATTATTACATCATAGCAGATCATAAAAACTGAACACGTTTTATAGTAGCTTTATGAGAAAATCATACATAACATTTGACCCTTACAAATATCTCACTAAATGTTATGTTTGTTAGAATGCTTTCGCTTACCCCAGTAGCACTCTAAACTGGGCATTGGGCTGACTGCAGAGGCTTGCAACAGAACAGGATCTTCCTGAACACAGAATCTAGACAGACAATCTAATGCTGTAACAAGCGACTTGTGGTTGACGTTATGAATTAGTTGTAGAAGCCATTTCTCAGATGAGAAACTAAACCAAAGACCCATATGGATAACAAAAATCACGGAAGAACGTAAGACCTGGAAACAGTTAAAGCTCTCATGCCTAGTTCATCATTCAATCATGGCTGATCTACTACGAACTTTATCTTGCATTTTGAAATCTTGAAATATTTCATAATCCCCTAAAAATCCAAAACTCCAAATTGAAGATAACCAGTCTAGACAAAGAATTCCAAAGATTCATTACATTCTAAGTGAAGAAATTTCTCTTCCTAAAATTCCTGTGCAAAAATATTCATCTTTCCTCATTGTTTGCACATCATTTTAAATCTAGCTGCACAAAAAAAATTTGTTCCCTTTTTTTTGGAAAGCTCTCCATAATTCAAAAATCCTGAATGGTCAACATTGTTCAGGTTATCGTAACCAGGGAAATCAAGACGTTTTGGAATTTTGTTTGATTCAATTAAATCTTTTCACGTTCTTCTAAACTCAAGAGAGCACAGGCGCATGGTAAAGGTCTCATGGACTAATTAAAAAAAGAAAGCAAAGCTATTTCCTCCAAATGTTGTGTTGAACATTTTGTGACCAATTTCATGATCATGATTATTACATGTCCCTACTGCCTGCCATAGGGAAAGTCACTCTGCAGGAACCCTCAACTGGCTCCTCCCATTGGTTGAGGCAGTTCTTCCAGAATCACATGAGTATTCCACAATGAGAGATTATGGAGTGGACAAACCAGACCATAAACCAACCCACCTTGTTGAGCACTAACTGTTCCAACTGAGGCAGCTTCTATATTTTCGGCCACTTCAGAACCCACACTAGAGGGACTGCTAAAAATTAATTTACTTAGAAATTGATTGTACCCATTAATTGTAGAATTATGGAAAAACTATACCACAGTACAAATTTAAATCAATTCAAAATAAGCTGTCCAATTCAATCCTAATTTCCAACACGAGGTCCCCATGCAAGTTCTTTCAGTACACATTCAGGTTCTTTTCGAAACAAGATAATGTTTTATGACCCTACTATTATACTTAGAGAGGTGAGGATTTGGGATGTGGAAAAAAATTATGTCAGAAAAGGGCTTACAACCTTGCAGATAATTAATTGGGAAAGTTTCATCATATTACATATGACATAGGTAGGAAAAGGGATGAGGTACTGAAAGGAGAATATAGGGAGCTAGGAAGGGAGTTGAGAAAAAGGACCGCAAAGGTAGTAATCTCGGGATTACTGCCTGTGCCACGCGACAGTGAGAGTAGGAATGCGATGAGGTGGAGGATAAATGCGTGGCTGAGGGATTGGAGCAGGGGGCAGGGATTCAAGTTTTTGGATCATTGGGACCTCTTTTGGCGCAGGCGTGACCTGTACAAAAAGGACGGGTTACACTTGAATCCTAGGGGGACCAATATCCTGGCAGGGAGATTAGCGGGGGCTACTGAGGTGACTTTAAACTAGAATGGTTGGGGGGTGGGAATCAAATTAAAGAGGCTAGGTGTGAGGAGGTTAGTTCACTACAGGGGGATGGGAACCAGTGCAGAGAGGCAGAGGGGTGTAAAGTGAGGGTAGAAACAAAAAGTACTAAGGAGAAAAGTAAAAGTGGCAGGCCGACAAATCCAGGGCAAGCATTAAAAAGGGCCACTTTTCAGCATAATTGTATAAGGGCTAAGAGAGTTGTAAAAGAGCACCTGAAGGCTTTGTGTGTCAATGCAAGGGGCATTCGTAATAAGGTGGATGAATTGAAAGTGCAGATTGTTATTAATGATTATGATATAGTTGGGATCACAGAGACATGGCTCCAGGGTGACCAGGGATGGGAGCTCAACGTTCAGGGATATTCAATATTCAGGAGGGATAGACATGAAGGAAGGGGAGGTGGGGTGGCGTTGCTAGTCAAAGAAGAGATTAACGCAATAGAAAGGAAGGACATAAGCCGGGAAGATGTGGAATCGATATGGGTAGAGCTGCGTAACACTAAGGGGCAGAAGACGCTGGTGGGAGTTGTGTACAGGCCACCTAACAGTAGTAGTGAGGTCGGAGATGGTATTAAACAGGAAATTAGAAATGTGTGCAATAAAGGAACAGCAGTTATAATGGGTGACTTCAATCTACATGTAGATTGGGTGAACCAAATTGGTAAAGGTGCTGAGGAAGAGGATTTCTTGGAATGTATGCGGGATGGTTTTTTGAACCAACATGTCGAGGAACCAACTAGAGAGCAGGCTATTCTGGACTGGGTTTTGAGCAATGAGGAAGGGTTAATTAGCAATCTTGTCGTGAGAGGCCCCTTGGGTAAGAGTGACCATAATATGGTGGAATTCTTCATTAAGATGGAGAGTGACATAGTTAATTCAGAAACAAAGGTTCTGAACTTAAAGAGGTGTAACTTTGAAGGTATGAGACGTGAATTAGCTAAGATAGACTGGCAAATGACACTTAAAGGATTGACGGTGGATATGCAATGGCAAGCATTTAAAGGTTGCATGGATGAACTGCAACAAATGTTCATCCCAGTTTAGCAAAAGAATAAATCAAGGAAGATAGTGCACTCGTGGCTGACAAGAGAAATTAGGGATAGTATCAATTCCAAAGAAGCAGCATACAAATTAGCCAGAGAAAGTGGCTCACCTGAGGACTGGGAGAAATTCAGAGTTCAGCAGAGGAGGACAAAGGGCTTAATTAGGAAGGGGAAAAAAGATTATGAGAGAAAACTGGCAGGCAACATAAAAACAGACTGTAAAAGCTTTTATAGATATGTAAAAAGGAAAAGACTGGTAAAAACAAATGTAGGTCCCCTGCAGACAGAAACAGGTGAATTGATTATGGGGAGCAAGGACATGGCAGACCAATTGAATAATTACTTTGGTTCTGTCTTCACTAAGGAGGACATAAATAATCTTCCAGAAATAGTAGGGGACAGAGGGTCCAGTGAGATGGAGGAACTGAGCGAAATACATGTTAGTAGGGAAGTGGTGTTAGGTAAATTGAAGGGATTGAAGGCAGATAAATCCCCAGGGCCAGATGGTCTGCATCCCAGGGTGCTTAAGGAAGTAGCCCAAGAAATAGTGGATGCTTAGTGATAATTTTTCAAAACTCGTTAGATTCTGGACTAGTTCCTGAGGATTGGAGGGTGGCTAATGTAACTCCACTTTTTAAAAAAGGAGGGAGAGAGAAACCGGGGAATTATAGACTGGTTAGCCTAACGTCGGTGGTGGGGAAACTGCTGGAGTCAGTTATCAAGGATGTGATAACAGCACATTTGGAAAGCGGTGAAATGATCGGACAAAGTCAGCATGGATTTGTGAAAGGAAAATCATGTCTGACGAATCTCATAGAATTTTTTGAGGATGTAACTAGTAGAGTGGATAGGGGAGAACCAGTGGATGTGGTATATTTGGATTTTCAGAAGGCTTTTGACAAGGTCCCACACAGGAGATTAGTGTGCAAACTTAAAGCACACGGTATTGGGGGTAAGGTATTGGTGTGGGTGGAGAGTTGGTTAGCAGACAGGAAGCAAGGAGTGGGAATAAACGGGACCTTTTCAGAATGGCAGGCGGTGACTAGTGGGGTACCGCAAGGCTCAGTGCTGGGACCCCAGTTGTTTACAATATATATTAATGACTTGGATGAGGGAATTAAATGCAGCATCTCCAAGTTTGCGGATGACACGAAGCTGGGTGGCAGTGTTAGCTGTGAGGAGGATGCTAAGAGGATGCAGGGTGACTTAGATAGGTTGGGTGAGTGGGCAAATTCATGGTAGATGCAATTTAATGTGGATAAATGTGAAGTTATCCACTTTGGTGGCAAAAATAGGAAAACAGATTATTATCTGAATGGTGGCCGATTAGGAAAAGGGGAGGTGCAACGAGACCTGGGTGTCATTATACACCAGTCATTGAAAGTGGGCATGCAGGTACAGCAGGCGGTGAAAAAGGCGAATGGTATGCTGGCATTTATAGCGAGAGGATTCGAGTACAGGAGCAGGGAGGTACTACTGCAGTTGTACAAGGCCTTGGTGAGACCACACCTGGAGTATTGTGTGCAGTTTTGGTCCCCTAATCTGAGGAAAGACATCCTTGCCATAGAGGGAGTACAGAGAAGGTTCACCAGATTGATTCCTGGGATGGCAGGACTTTCATATGAAGAAAGACTGGATGAACTGGGCTTGTACTCGTTGGAATTTAGAAGATTGAGGGGGGATCTGATTGAAACGTATAAGATCCTAAAGGGATTGGACAGGCTAGATGCAGGAAGATTGTTCCCGATGTTGGGGAAGTCCAGAACGAGGGGTCACAGTTTGAGGATAGAGGGGAAGCCTTTTAGGACCGAGATTAGGAAAAACTTCTTCACACAGAGAGTGGTGAATCTGTGGAATTCTCTGCCACAGGAAACAGTTGAGGCCAGTTCATTGGCTATATTTAAGAGGGAGTTAGATATGGCCCTTGTGGCTACAGGGGTTAGGGGGTATGGAGGGAAGGCTGGGGCGGGGTTCTGAGTTGGATGATCAGCCATGATCATAATAAATGGCGGTGCAGGCTCGAAGGGCCGAATGGCCTACTCCTGCACCTATTTTCTCTGTTTCTATGTTTCTATATTTGTAGTACAGATTAAGACCATTTCAGATCAGATTTAAAACAGAAGACCAGATGCTGGTATCAGAGAGAAATAATCAATTCCATTGCTTCTGGAAAAAAAATATAGCTGCAGGATATATAGATTCAAATAACATTCTTGAAATGCCAATGAAAAACATTATCACTATTAAAATTTGAAATCGATTTTCTCTGCAAGAGTAGCTTTTATAGTTTGAAAGCAGCATATTTCTGTCCAAAATGATAATGCTCAACATGCAGTTGATAATTCCCAAGAACATATACTTCAGATCCAATATAAAGAACAAGAAGCATGAATGAGGCAACATTCAGAAAATCATTATTTTAGCTTCCAGTGACCATTGCAGTCATTGTGCTCCCAGTAACTGACTACTTTAAGGCAGATCAGGCAGAGTTCTTTTTGCTACAATGTCAGTTACAGATTCCGCTGGACAATTTAACCAAAAACACAAAAAGTTATATTTTCTGTAGGTTTCCCTCTTTAAAAACATTACAGTACTAGATTCTCAATACAGCATTAACTTTATTATTAACCTATAATACACATCATTTTAGGAAGACAGATGCAGTCAACTCGACCAAGGTACAACAATCTCAATATCTTAGCCAAAGGAAGTCAAAACAGACTTTCAATTAAATATGGACACTTGGTATTAAATTTAGAAACCAAAATAATTCAGATGGTTCAATTAAAAATTTAACAAGGTTACCAAACAACATAAAGACTAGCTTTAAAACTGGAATAATCAAACATCCTTTTAATTAGCTGATGTATCCTTCATGACATTTTTAAGTGAGACAAGTTGTTATGTGTGCATACACTACGAAATTCAGGGTCAGATTTAATATAGGCCATGTACATACACCAGCACTTAACTCCATTGGCCAGTATTTCTTCCAAGCACCTCCAGGACAGTTCATGAGAGTAGTGATGAGGTGTTCAGTTCTTCTACAGAAAGAAAACATCTTCTGATCTTAATCCTCGTTGAGTGATCTTGCAAAATATATCATTCCATTCAGAGTCAAGGTCAATTTTGGACTGCTGGTGTTATTTAATAAACAGAACATAAACACCTGTGACAAGGCAAGAGAGTGCAACTGGTACATGAAGCCTTGTTCCTATTACTGCAGCTGTAACGAAACATAGATTAATTTAGTAATTCATGCAATGATACAAACTATTTTGTTTATATGCTGTTTACAAGCATGCAAATTTGAACAAACTACAATCACGTTCAGGAATATCTCAAAACCCATGTCCTATTGATGACTAGAACTTGATATCCATGATATACCCACATTTCTGAGTTTGGGAGAAGTTTTGGTCTTTTATGATTGAGTAGCAGTCCATAAATTAACTTTGCCCATGGGTCTAAAGAATTGTGCAGAGTAATACTAGTCAAAGTTATCTGTTCTTTTTTCTTGATTGAGAACGATAGACGGCCTGAAGTCAGCAAAGTCATAATATTGATGAAACAAAGAATAAATCAAATCCCCATCATTTCACTTAATCATTTAAAAATAAATTCTTCCTTCATTCAAAAGAAATGAAATAGAACTACAGTAAATATATCTAATATTCAATACAGACTTTCACAAAAATGTTACTCAAAAACTTGCTTTATCATTTTTCTCTAAGGATAATATTCATTCTATATTTTTACTAACATGATATACCTATACGATCAAATTTGGTACACAAGTCAATTTACCTTTGTAAAATACACCCCACACCCCTTTCTTTTCAGAAAGTAACCATTTATTCAGACGTGGAACTTTCTTTAAATATGCACAAGTGCATATAAAAAGCAAGCCAAAAACCAGGAGCCCGTCGAAAGAATATACTGTAAAACACAAGAGGGTTAGTTAAAAATGAAGAATCATGCACTGCACAAGAGTATGACAGACATTTGAGTGAATTATACTAAGAATTCTCATATACAAGCAGACTGTCTACGTATTACACCACTCAATTGTGCCAAGAAAATACAAAGCCCACAGAAAATACTGTTAATCTTCTATTAATATTGTTGACTTATCATATGCCACAAACAGCACAAGGGTAGCCCATACTGCAGAAAAATAATCGATTTAAACTTAACAGGTGACATTGCTCCAAACTTCAGTGGAATGAAAATTGCAAATAAATGTGACAATTCATTAAGAACACAAATGATGGCAATGGAATATTTAACACATTCAAAGAAAGAATCTAGGAAGAAAAAAAAATCTTGGATTTACAATTAGATTTTTTGTTGTTTAAAAAGAAAACTTTGCTTTCAGTTTCATTTTTCTGTGATTTATGGGGAACAACTGTATGGTTTAAAAAATTAATGTGAATGTCAAACTTCCTTGTTCAGAAAAGTTTTATAAAATTTGGCTTTAGTTTCCCATAATGGCCCAAGGAACATACAAGATATTGGAATAATTTGACATAATAATCCAACAAGCTGATATTATCCATTATGTGTTGAAAAATTATTTTTAAGAAGATCAAATGATCAGACATGCTGGTCTGCATCATTTTTGTAGGTTTCAAAGGATTACCAAGCAATTTGGTGAATCTGTCTATGATTGTTTGGCTGACGTAATGTATGCAGGTGACCACCACGTTACTGGGGAGAGGGTGGGTGAGGATTGCATTGTGTTCTTATTTCTCTGCAAATGAATGCAGAAATTTGTCTTTTTCCATTTGTTGTATACAGTAACAGCATGCAAACCAAGATACTAACAACAGAATAAAACCCAGTGAAAATTGGTAATGAACAAGGCTCTACTTTGCACCAGTGTTTTTCTCAACAATTTCTCATTGTGGTGCAGCCCCTCCCTGCCACCAAACATCTGGCAGAAAAAGAGCTAATCATCAGAATCGGGACTATTATCGCTAACATATATAATGAAATTTTTTTGTTTTTGAGACAGCAGTACAGTGCAAGACATAATAAATTACTCTGTTATAATAAAGAAAATAATAAAATAGTGAATAAAGAGGAATAATGAGGTAGTCTTCATCGGTTAATGGAGCATTCAGAAAAATTAAGGTAGGAGAGTGTAAGCTGTTCCTAAAACATGTGTGCATCTTAGACTGATCTTAGATGGATCTTTGACGTCCTCACCGGAGACCACAATCTATGTGGATTGGAAATAACATCTCCTCCTCCTGTCAACACTGGTGCACCTGAAGGATGTGTGATTAGCACACTGTTCTACTCTCTCCTCACCCACAATTGTGTGGCTAGGCACAGCTTAAGCGCCATCTATAAATTTGCTGATGACACAACTATTGTTGACAGAATTTAAGATGATGACAAGGAGATGTTCGGAATGAGACGGATGATGTCGCAGCAACAGCCTGGCACTCAATCTCAATAAGACCATGGAACTGATTATGGACTTCAGGAAAGGGAAGTCAAGGGAACACACACCAATCCTCGTCGACAGATCTGAAGTGGCAAGGGAGAGCAGTTACAAGTTCCTGGGTGTCAACGTCTCTTAAGATCTACCCTGGGCTCAAAATATTATGCATTTACAAAGAAAGCATGCCAGCAGCCATATTTCATTAGGAGTTTGAGGAGAATTGGTGTATCAACAAAGACACTCCCAAATTTCTAAAGATGTACCGTGGAGAACATTCTAAATGGTTGCATCACACTCTGGCAAGGGAGGGCAACTGCACAGGATTGGAAACACCTGCAGAAAGATGTAAACTCAGCCAGGTTTATCTTGGGTACTAACCTTCCCAGCATCCAGGACACCTTCGAAAGGGAATGCCTCAAAAAGGTGGCATCCCACATTAAGGACCCTCATAACCCAGGACATCCGCTCTTCTGATTGCTACCATCAAGGTGGAGGTGCAGGAGCCTGAAGGTACACACTCAATGTTTCAGGAACAGCTTCTTCCCTTCCACCATCAGATTTCAGAATGGACAATGAACCCACGAACACCACCTCACTATTTTTGCACTACTTATTTAATTTTCTTTTATATATATATATATTTCTACTGTAATTTATAGTTTTTGCAATGTTCTGCTGCCACAAAGCAACAAAGTTCATGAAAAATGCTAGTGATATTAAATCTGATTCTGATTCTAGTGTAGACTAAAAAGTCGATACAACAATGTGGGCCAAAGGACCCGTACTATGCTATACAGTTCTATGAAGCTGTGACATATGCGCATGCGTCAAGAGATGTGATATGAAGAGAAGTATTTGTTTACTTTCTTTCCCCACATAAATTCTGCTGCAGCAAATCTTATTCCAAATCTCAAATTTTGGGTGTTTGCAAATGGTATGTTTAATGGTCATAACTCAAATGTATATCACAGCACTAGAAAGTGTTGAACATAAAGTAGCAGCATTGCATTCAGAATTAATTATTATAGCAAAATGCACTGTTAAGCAAAAGATTATTATAGTTATATTTAAGTACATATTTATGTTCTTGATTATTTAGTAGTTTATCTTGCCAAGTACTATCTTGGGAGATGCTGGCAGAACAAAAATCTGATGAGGTGTTGAATTATATATTTTTTTTTAAATAGTGCATTGAATGTAATACACTGGCTCCCATCTATTCTCAGGATTCCAGATTGCGGGCTGAAATCCTGCTCTCCGCTCAATCATAAGATAGACATGCTGTGGGTAATAAAATGAATGGGAAAAAATAATTTTGGTACTCATAAACATTCAATATAATGGTAGCTCTGACTGCTTCCAAACATGGGGGTAGGACAGCAGTTAAGGGCCTTCTACCGCACAGAAACTAAACACATGTTCAGAAAGGCTCAGCATAGTACACGGCTATCCAATCAGCTACGTGCTGGCACTCTGGTCTATGACAATGCACTATTAAAGCTGGACTGTCTTTTAAAAAGTCATGTCTACCATTATGTTTAATTGGTGGGCCAGCAACTTCTAGCACCTAAGCATGTAGATACAGTATACTAACAAAAGTTCAGTGTAGTATTTTTCAATACCACATGATACTTTCAGTTGTTGTATGAGAAAATACAGAGCATATTAATAGTGACACAAGTGATATTTATTATTTATGGTAGTCAAGGAAGAAAAATACAGAAAATCTCAAATGAATCCACAGCTGGCAAGTAGTATTTAATCAGAATCAGGTTTAGTATCACTGGCATATTTTGTGAAACTTGTTAAATTTGTGGCAGCAGTACAATGCAATACATGATAAATATAGAAAAAAACTGAGTTACAGTAAGTATATGTCTATTAAGTACTTAGAATAAGTAGTGCAAAATAAAAAAAATAAAAAAGTAGTGAGGTAGTATTCCTGGGTTCAATATTCATTCAGAAATTGGATGGCAGAGGGAAAGAAGCTGATCCTGAAATGCTGAGTGTGTGCCTTCAAGCTTCTGTATCCCCTTCCTGATGGTAACAATGAGAAGAGGGCATGGCCTGGGTGATGGGGGTCCTTAATGATGAATGCTACCTTTCTTACCTTCTTTGTAGCTACATATGTTAGTAATTTATGTAAATGTAACCGCATGTGTGGACATGACTGAAGTGCAAAAGACACCCAAGATACAGTATACAACTACAGACATTGTTCTAAACAGACTTGATCAGTGCCAAGAAACAAAATAAATGACTGTTACTAAAGGGAATTCTGAGGGATAAGATATATGTACATCTGGAAGGCTAGGAGTTTATTACTGGTAGATAGTATGGCTTTGGGAGAGCGCGTCTTAAGGACTTGATGAGGTGAAGAAAAAGCTTGATGAGGGCAGGGTGATAGATGGTTCATATGGACTTCAGTAAGGCATTTAAGGTTCCACATGGTTGGCTGTTCCGGAAGGCTAGATCACATAGAATCCAGGAAAAATTGGCTAACTGGATACACAATTGGGTTAACAGTAGAAAGGAGAGGGTGATGGTAGAAGACTATTTTTTGGACTGGAGACCTGTGCCCCAGGGCCCATTGTTGTTTGTCATCCATAGCAATGATTTGGATGAGAATGTACAGGGTATAGTTAGACAGGTACAAAGATAGGAAAGGTTTAGAACAGGGGTCGGCAACCTTTTTGCCTCTGTGAGCTGGATAGCTTATTAATGAGCGGACGGTGGGCCAGATAAATGCCATAAAAAACTTGAAATATGGGAATTATCTATTTAAATACATCTAGTTATGTTTTGCCTCAAATTAATGAATAATGCATACTAGAAAATCATTTGTGCTTAAGGTTGCCTACCCCTGGTTTAGAAAGTTATGGGCTAAATGCTGGAAAATGGTGCTAACTTGGATGGGGCATCTTGATCAGCATGGGCCAGTGGGCATGTTTTGTGCTACATGATTCTATGACTCCAAATGAACATGCATTGCCCAGAACAATGGTATATAAATAAAATATTTCTGTAATGATTTGCTGTGGTTCCATTTGGTCCTCTTAAAATATTGGGCGATGTAAAGGCCCTTAGAACGTACTAGTAATTTGACCGTAACTTTATAGATTCCTGAATAGTCCCCGTTGCTGCCTGTAAGGAGTTTGTACATTCTCCCTGTGACCATTTGGGTTGCCTTCAGTTTCCTCCTAAAGACGTACCATTTGGTAGGTTAATTAGATGCTACAAGTTGTCCCATTATTAGGCTAGGCTTAAATCGGGGGATTACTGGGCAGCAAGTCTCGAAGGGCCAGAAGGCCCTATTCTGCTGTGTATTTCCATAAATAAATAATTTGAAAATGGGCTTTGTGAACTTGTTCAAAGAATTGCACTAGACAATGAAAGAACAAAGAAATTATATGTGCAGATCATTAATGAATTATAAAAATAATCTTTCTGTCCCAGAAATAAAACCTACAAGGGCAAAAAAATTATGTATTTGTCACTATATATTTGGACTGCTTGAGGAGCATTAATGTCTCTGTCCCTGGACTCAATGGAGTTCAGAAGGAGGAGGGACATCTCATTGAAATCTACTGAAAAACCTAGATGTGGAAAGGAGGTTTCCTTTATCGGGCAGGATTGAACGGCACAGAGATTCAATGGGCCAAATTGACCAAGTCTGATCTATATATAATGCTCATATTTTGGTTAATACAAATCACTTTTCTTTAAACATTCCTTCTATGACCAACACAAAATACCATGGCCTATACTTAGTGTTCAGAGTAGTACTGACAGTAATGGTCAGCACAAAACCAACAATAGCATTAAAGTTACCTATGGTATTTTTTTAATAAACCACCACATTTCTTGAGGGAATTATGAATTTAATGAATCCAACCACAACAGCAAGTCAATTCAGTGCAGCTTGATCTTTATAGGCATCCGTTAGTCTCATGAGACCATGGATTTGCGCCTTGGAAGGTTTCCAGGGCACAGGCCTGGGCAAGGTTGTATGGAAGACAGGCAGTTGCCCATGCTGCAAGTCTCCCCTCTCCACGGCACCAATGTTGTCCAAGGGAAGGGCATTAGGGCCGATACAGCTTGGCACTGGTGTCGTTGCAGAGCAATGTGTGGTAAAGTGCCTTGCTCAAGGACTGCCTCAGCAAAGACTCAAACTAGTGGCCTTCAAATCACTAGACGAACACCTTAACCACTTGGCCATGCACCAACACTTGATCTAATAAGCAGGAAATGGAACACAAATACTCTTCTGATATAATCCCTAATAAGGTGCTTGATTGGCACTTACACAATGGTTACACCTTAAAGGGTATCACAGGGGATAAAATCAATGAAAAGAGTTTAAAGTGCCAGTTTTTTTGTAGAGTTACAAATTTGGATTTTATAGAGCTTAACTAATTGCTAATAAAAAGGTTTTCTAAATACACATCAAGCAGTTCTTTCCTGATGGTAGGATGGGAAAGTGGATTGATATTTAAACCCGCCTTCCCAGCAATCTGGGCTACCATTGGCAAACGAGAGCCAAGTTGAGAGAGAAGCCGCTCGTCTATTCGGCGACAGGGCCGCCACTCAGCCTACGCCACCACACACTCTTCCGCAATCAACTTCGGTTTACCATGCAACTCGGGCCGAAGCTAAAAGCCCAAGGCGGGAGGGGACGGTTCCTGTTGGGCGGCGGGTCCGTAGCAGAAGGAGGAATATCGGCGGCGGCTCAACTTGTAGCCCCGACCGTCCGCTTCCCGCGAAGGGGCCTAACTCTCTGTCGGGTGGCCACGTCCTCAGTCCCCCAGCTGGCCGACGCCTCACGGCAGCCACCTCAACCCCAGGCCAGGGGGACTGATAGGGAGTGAAGGGAGAGAAATTACCGTTAGTCATGCTGATGGTCCAGCCCGCCTCCGCGCACTCTCCTCTCGCCCTTTTATCACGCACTCATGATCCGGCTTGTTCCTCGGCTAGTCCGGAGTAAATACACAGGGAGAAGTAATCAAACCCGTCCACCAGGCTGCATCGATCCTGCGACGCTCGCTTATTCTGCAAAGGATTGCGCTTGTCTTTTAGAAATAATTAAAATACTGAGCCAGGTTCAATAGAGGAGTTGCAAAAACTTTAAGCACAACAGAATGGGATGCCTCTTTAAAAATGAGATGCACAGTTTCTTCAGTAAGAGTGCGATGAATCTGTGGAATTGTTGCTGTGGACTGTTCTCGAGTATTTGAGGCAGAGATTGATAGTTCCTTGATATATGGGGTGTTGAAGGTTATGGAGAGAAAGTGGGTGAATGGGGTTGATAAAAAGTTAGCCATCGATTGAATGATGAAGCAGACACATAAGCCAAATGTCCTAGTTCCGATCCATTCCTTAACGTCTGTTCTGTTTTCTATTGTGTCTTTTGCTTTGTTCTGTTTTGATTCTGGTAAATGTATAAGCACTTAATAAATTGAGTGGGAAAGGCAAAATATGCAGAAGATATGGAGAGTCTGCAGAGAGATATAGATAGGTTAAGTGAGTGGACAAGGGTCTGGGAGATGGAGTACAATGTTGGTAAATGCCAGGTCGCCCAATTTGAAAGGAAAAATGAAAGTGCAGATTATTATTTAAATGGTAAAAATTGCAACATGCTTCTGTGCAGAAGGACTTGGGAGTGCTTGTGCATGAATCTCAAAAGGATGGTTTGCAGGTGCAGCAGGCTATCAAGGCAAATGGAATGCTGGCCTTCATTGCTAAATGAATTAAATTTAAGAGCAGGGAGGTTATGCTGCAACTGTACAGGGTACTGGTGAGGCTACACCTGGTGTACTACGTGCAGTTCTGGTCTCCTCACTTGAGAAAGGATATACTGGCTTTGGAGGCGGTGCAGAGGAGGTTCACCAGGTTGATTCCAGAGATGAAGGGGTTAGACTATGAGGAGAGATTGAGTCGCCTGGGACTGTACTCACTGGAATTCAGAAGAAAGAGGAGATCTTATAGAAACAAATAAGATTATGAAAGGGATAGATAAGGTGGAGGCAGGAAAGTTGATTCCACTGGTAGGTGAGACTAGAACTGGGGGACATAAGATTCAGGGGGAGTAGATTTAGGATGGAGATGAAGAGAAACTGCTTTACCCGAAGAGTAGTGATTATGTGGAATTCTCTGCCCAATGCAGCAATGGGGGCTACCTCAGTTAGTATATTTAAAACAAGGTTGGATAGATTTTTGCATAGTAGGGGATTTAAGGGTTATGAGGAAAAGGAAGGTAGGTGGAGATGAGTCTATGGCCAGATCAGCCAGGATCTTATTGAATGGCAGAGCAAGCTCGATGGGCCAGATGGCCTACTCCTGCTCCTATTTCTTGTGTTAACTTCTGGAAAAGATTATTAGATTGAGCAGCATAGAATTATGAAAGGGAAGCTATCTTTGGTTAATCTAGTAAGTTATTTGAGGATGGTACAAGTAGACTAGATAAGAGGAAACCAGTAGATGTGTATATAGATTCTTGATAAGATCCCATGAAAAAGGCTCTTCTATAAGGATAATGCATGGGTTGGATGTGATCTACTGCATGGATTGAGAATTGTCTAACACAGAAAACAGTGAGTATAAAGGAGTCTCTTAGGCTGGCAGAATAATGGGGTATCACAGAAATCAGGGCATGGAGCCAGGTTATTCAATTTCTGTATCAACAATTTTGGCTGAGTAGAACAAATTACGTATTTTGTACAGGCTGGGAGAATGTTTCGCTGAACACCTACACTCTGTCTGCCAGAGAAAGCGGGATCTCCCAGTGGCCACACATTTTAATTCCACGTCCCATTCCCATTCTGATATGTCTATCCATGACCTCCTCTACTGTCAAGATGAAGCCACACTCAGGTTGGAGGAATAACACCTTTTATTCCATCTGGGTAGCCTCCAACCTGATGGCATGAACATTGACTTCTCTAGCTTCGGTTAATGCCTGTCCTCCCCTTCTTACCTCATTCCTTATTTATTTATTTTTTTCCCTTTTCTCTCTCTTTCTCTTTTCTCCCTCTGGCCCTCTCACTATAACTCCTTGCCCACTCTCCATCTTCCTCTGGGCTCCCCTCCCGTAGGCTTCCCGTCCCATGATCTTCTCCCTTCTCCAGCCTCATATCCCTTTTGCCAATCAACTTTCCAGCTCTTAGCTCCATCACTCCCCCTCCTGTCTTCTCCTATCATTTTGGATCTCCCCCTCCCCCTCCCCCTCCCACTTTCAACTCTCTTACTATCTCTTCTTTCAGTTAGTCCTGACGAAGGGTCTCGGCCTGAAACTGTACCTCTTCCAGTAGATGCTGCCTGGTCTGCTGCATTCACCAGCATTTTGTGTGTGTTACATATTTTGTTGATGGTATAAAGCCAGGTGCTCACCAACCCAACAGCAACACCAGAGTGACTACCATGATCAGAACAATAGCAGGAGCTGAGGAAGTTGACTCACCTTTTCGAGGATAATTAGGAATGAACAATATATTTGCATTGTAAGCCCACATGTGAAATAAAAAGAATGAAACAGAAAAATTGAGAGGAATTGCTGGAAAAGAGGAAGCAGATAGAGCTGAATGAACTACATGGCTAAAACAAAGCTCTGGGACAAGTACAAGAGGATGGATAACTTCAATCTATGCTGTGAAGTGTAACTGTATGTATAAATCAGTGAATCATTTTGCTCATGTTTAATATTAATTGTTCTGCTGTTCTCTGATTTCACAGCCTTGAGTTAATTCTTAGTAACTATGTACCTGTTTTATAAAAAGTAAAAAAAAACAATATTTATTTTTGTAAACATGAGAAATTCTGCAAATGCTGGAAATCTGAAGCAACGCACATAAGATGCTGGAGGAACTCAGCAGGGCAGGCAGCATCTATAGTTGATGTTTCAGGCTGAGGTCCTTCTTCAGGACTGGAAAGAAAGGGGGAAGATGCCAGAATAAAAAGATGGGGAGAGGGGAAGGAGGATAGCTAAGTGATGTGCGAAGCCAGGTGGGTAGGAAAGGTACAGGGAGGAATGTGATAGGAGAGGAGAGTAGGTAGGAGGAGGGGACCCAGGGGCAGGTGAGAAGAGGTAAGAGGCCAGAATATGGAACAGAAGAAGAGGCGAGAGGAAAAGAAAAAACTTAGCAGAATGAGAAATTGATATTCATGCCATCAAGTTGGAAACCAAATAGAATATAAGGTGCTGTTCTTGCACCCTAAGGATGGCACAAGAGGGGGCCATGGACTGATATGCCGGAATGGGAATGTTTGGCCACCGGGAAGTTCCACTTTTGGTGGATGGAGCGGAGGTGCTCAACAAAGCAGTCCCTCAATTTATGATGGGTCTCACCAATGTAGAGGAGGCTGCATTGGGAGCACTGGGCACAATAGACAACCCCAGCAAATTTGCAGATGAGGTATTGCCTCACCTGGAAGAACTGTTTGGGGCCCTGAGTGGAGGTGAATGGGCAGGTGTAGCACTTTGGCTGCTTGTTGGGATAAGTGCCAGGAGGGAGATTAGTGGGGAGAGACAAATGGACAAAGGAATCACGGAGAGAGCAATCCCTGTGGCAAATGGAGAATTGAGGATGTAAGTATATGTTCGGTGGTAGGATCTCTTTGGCGATGGTGGAAGTTACAGAGAATGATGTGTTGGATGTGGAAACTCATGGGGTGGTAGGTAAAGACAAGAGGAACTCTATCACTGTTAAGGCGGCAGGAAGATAGGGTGAGTGTGGATGTTCGGGAAATGGAGGAGATGTGGGTGAGGTCAGCATCAACGGTGAAGGAAGAGAAACCCCATTCTTTGATGAAGGAGATCATCTCTGATATCCTGGAAAGAAAATCTTCAGCCTGAGGATAGATGCAGTGGAGACGAAGGAACTGAGAAAAGGGAATAACATTTTTACAGGAGACAGGGTGGGAAGAGGTATAGTCAAGATAACTATGAGAGCCTTCAGGTTTATAAAAGACGTTGGTTGACAGTTTCTCCCCAGAGAAGGAAAATGCAAGATCAAGAAATGGGAAGGAGATGGCAGAAATGGACCAAGTGGATTTAAGGGCAGGGTGGAAGTTGGAGGCAAAGTTGATAAAATTGAGGAGTCCAGCATGGGTGCATGAAGCACCAGCAATGCAGTTGTTAATGTAGCGGAGGAAGAACAGGGGAGCATTACAGAGGAAGGCTTGGAACATGGACTGTTATGTGTAACCAACCAAAACACAGGCATAGCTGGAGCCCGCGTGGGTTCCCGTGGCTACCCCTCGAGTCTGGAGAAAGTGAGTGGTGCCAAAAAAGAAATTGTTGAGGGTGAGGACCAGTTCTCCCAAACAGAGGAGACTGATGGTGGAGGGGAATGGGTTGGTCCTTGAATTGAGAAAGAAGCAGAGGGCTTTCAGACCTTCTTGATGGGGGATAGAAGTGTACGGGTGAAAATGAGGCAGACAGGGCCAGGGAATTGAAGGTTAGTAAGGATATTGAGAGCTTGAGAAGTGTCATGGATGTAGGTGGGAAGGGGCTGAACCGAGGGGGATCGAGTGGATTTGAGATATGAGGACATGAATTCAGTGGGGCAGAAGCAGACAGAGACAATGGGCCTACCCAGACAGTCAGGTTTTATTGTGCTCTGGGCACCATTTCTCTCCATCAAAATTCTGCTACCTGCAGAAAATAATCAGCTGTTAATTTTATTTCATTTGATTTCCGTTCTTCTGATTTAGTGCTGCAATTGAACCAGCTGATTGTCACTAACTGTATTAAAAGGCTGACCATCCTGGCACAAAGCAGCTTATATAAACTGCTCATGTAATCCCAGCTCACAGCCCTGCAGTGGCTCTGCCAGGACATGAGGGGCAAGCCTACTTAATTATGAAGTGACTCATTTCAAATGACATTTGTGGTTATGGATGTGAGCAAAGGAACTGTCAACCCAAATTTTACAAGTGGCTGAAAATGGAGACCGACTTCCTGTCGTATCTCCTTGAAAAATATTTCCCTCACTCTCAACTTGTGGTGCATCTAAATTATTTTTTTTTTCCCAAAAATACTTTATTCAGAAATATTACAAAATAAAAATAATTACATACAGGAAAAGAAAACCATTCGTTGACTGTGAGTCCTTATTCAATACAGTTATTAACAATAAAAATTTTGCATTGACTCTGTTCATTTACAAATGAAAGATGTTTACAGTAAATCATGCGTTTACTCTCAACCTTTGGTCAAGAGTTAAGACTTATTAACAATCAAAATTTTCAACAATAAAGGCAGGCAATGGCTCTAATACTTTCCCAAATTAACAATTCCACCCACTCCTTGTGCTGTAGTTAAGAGATCATTTTAACCTTATTCTTTGGGCAAAATGACCAACAATCACTTCTGTTCTGACAGAGCACACATTTAACCTGGCCTGAGTAGCTGAGACAGACATCCATTATTAATTGTTTCTCTAAATCCTACTTAAGGGGGGGAAAATTCTCTGACCCTTGATGACAGTTCAAGCTTCCCCTGTGGAGATTGTATTGCTTCCTCATAATTACCCATAATTCCAGCAGCTGTTCCCCTTCTGTTTGACCGTGAAATCTATAGTCTCAAAACTCTCTGTACAAAGAAGCTTTTCTGACCTTTGTTTGAAATTCCTCATATTTAATCAATTGTACTTCATACTTGATACCCTGCTTCCTGGAAACACGATTGTTCTATCAACCCTATTCTTTTCTTCGTTATTTTAAGTTCACAAGTATAAATATTGCCTTGTTATCTGGTTCTCAAAAAGACTGTTCCCTTTCAATTTCATATTCATATTTGTAATTATTCAATGAGTGGATTGAAACATTTTTGTTAACTTTGCTAATTTATCAGATGTTCAATCTTTTAGTTAAATTATATGCATCAGTTAACTTTAATCTGCAAACCTGTGCTACTAACAAGATCACATTGCTTTTATATTTCTGACATCTTCCATCTTTTCATTTATGGAATTAATTAGTTATAACATAAATATCTTGGGAGTGAAAAAGAGAAAAATGTAGATTTCCGTGAGGTTATTACTGGGTGTCCAATGAATAAATATTTGTATAGTTTTATCCTGAAACACTATGAATTGGTGTATGGCTTATGAGAGTCTTGCAGTTGATCATTTCTGTGCACCATGGTGATGACTTGTCCTGTCATGGACAATTAACATAATCCCAGTGTGTTTGTGCATCCACTGAATAGAACAGATGTACTGAAATGATGTGGCTGAGCTAATGCGATTACAGTCAATGCACACTGTCTAGCAATACATGTTGATCATACTGAGGGACCCGCTGACCCATATCGAAGTTAGGCTTCAGACATAACATACAAACCTACTCTGCATTGGATGAAGAAACAGTTTTCATACAAGTAATTGTTTATAGATAAAACAATTTTTTTGCCTTCTCTAGTCAAGGTTGTTTACCAGATCATGGACAGCTAAATACTGGATAAGTATAAAAGAAACTGATGAATAAATCTTTTGATGGAAGGTTTAGTACCAAGATAGAAGCAAAAATAACTCCAAGGCATGGGAGGATCCCAAGGCAAAAAGGTAAATTAGTGGAGGTTATTCAAAGCTGATTAATTTTACTGTTGTGTAGTATACTGTTTTAACTAGGTAAATGCTATAAGTTTATTATTTCCATTTAGTTATTTATTTACTTAACTGAGACATGGTTGGCATTATTTTTCATTCGTTTCTTATATTATTTATTGTGATAATATGAAAAAGAAGAGTTTATTTAGACAATTAGTCATTTTATATAAGTAAACAAAAGTCTGCATTTCATATCTGCTGCTTTTAATATTTTTATTCATCAGAGCTTCATCTTTATAGCTTTACTTCAACCATACAATGTAAAATCATATAAGCTCACCGAAATAATGTGCAGAAGAAAACTTTATATAAAGTATTTGAGCAGAACTACCAATGCCAAATAAATTGCCGGCATGCTTGGCACATGGTTTTACCTGAGTATAGATATGTTATGAGAATCTGGTGAAATCTGGACAGATAAGTCTTATAACTTGTCTTTATCAGTGTATTTCCAGCTGTATCTTACTTACATAATTATAACCAGATATTATTTAAACCATTGTTTACTAAACTGGATTTGCCATGAAAATATTATGGCAAATTATGGTCGTAAAGATATTATGGTTATAATGATGTTGCTATAAAGATCGATCTAATATTTTTGATGTGGACATTGCAGGGTCATCATTGAAAGAAGATCACAGCTGTGATTTTAACATCCAAGGAAAGACACTGTATAAAAAAAAAGGTGGGGGGGGGAGGTTTGGCTTTGTCGGTGAAAAATTAAATCAAATCAAATTCTTGGAAAGAATTGACATAGAATCGGAAGATATAGAATCCTTGTGAGTAGAATTAAGAAACTGCAAGGGTAAAAAGACCCTGATGTGAGTTATATACAAGCCTCTGAATAGTAGCTGGAATGTGGGGTATAATTGACAAAAGGAGATAGAGAAGGCAGTGACGGTGATGGGGAACTTCAAGATGTATATAGATTCGGAAAGTCAGTTTGCCTACAAGACAGTTTTTTAGAGCGGCCTGTGGTCAAGCTCACCAGGGAAAAGGCAATTCTGGATGAGGTGTTGTATAATGAACCAGATTTAATTAGGGAGCTTAAGGCAAACTAACCCTTAGGAGGCAGTGATCATAATATGATAGAATTCACTCTGCAGTTTGAGAGGGAACAGCTAAAATCAGATGAATAGGTATCAGAATTGAGTAAAGGTAACTACAGAAACAGGAGAGAGGAGGTGGTCAACGCTGATTTGAAGGGATGATGGTAGAGCAGCCAAGGCTGAAGTTTCTGAGAGTTGAAGCATCCTACTGGGAGATGAGGCAACCATAGCTGGCAAGGGAAGTCAACGACAGCATGAAGGAAAAGAGAGGGCATGCAATATAGGAAAAATTAGTGGAAAGCTGGAGGATTGGGAAGCTTTTAAAAAGCAACAGAAGGCAACTAAAAAAGCAATAAGGAGAGAAAAGAAGGGATATAAAGGTAAGCTGGGCAATAATATACAAGAGTATACCAAAGGTCTATTTCAGATAAAGTCTAAAAAAAGAGACAAAAAGCAAGGGTGGACATTGGATTGTTAGAAAATGATGCTGGAGAGGTAGTAATGTGGAACAAGAAACTGAGCATTTTCTATCAGTCTTCATTGTACAAGACACTAGCAGCCTGCCTGGAACTTGAAAGTGTAAGGGCAGAAATGAATGTAGTCGCTATTACTAAGGAGAAGTAATTCATAACAGTTGTCTGTTATACGTTATGTGGTATTTTGCAAATTTCAAACAAACTTTATTTGGAAAGGAAATATAAAAAGTAAGCAAACTGATATCAGGCAATATCTGTGTAGAAATATAAATCTGTTGTAGAAGTTGTATATGTGGAAGGCTGTCGAAGAGAAGAATTCCATTTGGCACATCCTACCTTATCCTTTTATCTTTTTACTCCTTTGCCCCTTCCCACTTTGGAATATATTTTATAACTATTCCACAGTTTTCATCTCATCTCATTTTTGTTTTAAGTAACCTTCGTTCTATTCCGTCTAGTTGCCAACATTTTATCATTGGAAACAAATTCTCCTTATTTCAAGTATGAAACTCTTCCTTAGGAACCAGAGTCTGGAAGTAAAACCATCTCATTTTTAGAATTCTTATCTAATCTGCTGCTTTTTTAAAATGCTTTTTGTTTCAGGTTTTTAGCTCCAAAGTGTTTTGCTTCTTGTAACACCACATCACTTAGAGGAGCTTTAATTGAACTAGTTCTGAATGTTGCACGATCAGCTCTAATCATTTGGTGGAATTAAAAAGCTGTGAGTTAGATATTGAATATTGTGTAAGCAGTTCTATTTTGTTTTCCGGTCTTGAAGCCTGAGGCAAAGATAAATTCTTTCTCTGATCAATACTTCTATTTCACTCTTTTTAAACTATCCATTGCAACATGCTCTCTAGAGTACAAGATTTCCTGTATAAATGAAAAATTGTAATAATAAAGTGGTTGAAATAGAGAAATCCTCTCATTCTCTAAGTAATTTTACTGTATACTCCAATACATTGATTAAATAAGGAATTTGCTTGAAGGTAGCCATATTAATCTCAAGAAACATCTGATGTTTTTCTTTTAAATTTATTCAAGCTAACAGAATCTACCCAATTAATTAATTGACTTTGAAAAAGGCTGACAAGTACAAAACGTAATCAGTTTTAAAACTCTTTTGAGGTAACATTGTGCTTAGCATGATTTTCAGGCAGGGAGAGAATAAAGCTGCCACCATTGCAGTTGCAATTTGTGTGTACACTCAGTGGCCACTTTATTAGGTACTTCCGGTTTGTGGTCTTCTGATGCTGTAGTCCATCCACCTCAAGATTACTATGAGTGTTCGGAGATGCTCTTCTGCATGGCAATGTTGTGTCGTGTGGTTATTTGAGTTACTATTGCCTTCCTGTCAGCTTGAACCAGTCTGGCCTTTTTCTCCTGACCTCTCTGATGAACAAGGTGTGTTTGCCCATCAAAGTGCTGCTCACTGGATGTTTCCTGTATCCTGTACCATTATCTGTAAACCCTAGAGACTCTTGTGTGTGAAAATCCCAGGAGATCAGCGGCTTCTGAGATACTCAATGCACTTTGTCTGGGACCAACACACATTCCATGATCAAAGTCACTTAGATCACATTTTTTCCTCATTCTGATGTTTGGTCTGAACAAAAACTGAGCCTCTTGACTATGCCTGCATGCTTTTATGGATTGAGTTTCCATCACAAGATTGGTTGATTAGGTATTAATGAGCAGGTGCAAAGGTGTACCTAATAAAATGGCCACTGAGTATATCCTCAAGTAAATGCAAAGAGGTTTCTTGCATGCAGTAAAGCAAAGAAGGAGTATAATTTTGAAAAATGTGAAACCTATTCTAAAGACAATTTCACATGGCTTCAGATGTGAAACAAGGATACATGTGTGAAGTCATATTTTAAGAATTCTAATTTGGGGAATCAGGAATTTATTTTATAGCTGTATAGTCACAGTACATCAAAATATAAAAAAAATCTGGACAAAAACATGAGGAAGTTCACCTGCTTCTTCTACCTTTGAGTTAGCCATAGAATTCAAAGCTAATATAGTGGAAGACTAACCAAGTGAATTAATGTCTGTCAATTCATTTACAAGTGATCCAGTCATGAGGCAAAGAAATCTTATAGTGTGAACCACAGGCTCATGTCACCTGCTCTTCTCAAATGCCAAATTGCTCACATACTCTTTATCTAAATATTATTTTCTGAAAGAAGATTTTTGAATTCATATTTAAATCCATCAACTCCCTCTCTGTTACCTTCATCTCCCAAGGAAGCTCAGGTTTACCATTTCCTCATTAAGATAGAACAAATCTGACTTCTATTTGGTCACAACAAATAGGAGTTGAGGAGGGAATTAGGACACTTCTTGAGAGCACACTCAAAGTTCATAGTAAATTTTATTATCTAAGCATGTAGATGTCACCATATATAGCCGTGAGAATCATTTTTCTGGTCATCATACTCAATAAGTGTATGGAATAATAACCATAACAGAACCAGTGAAAGACCGCCCAGCTACAGTGTTCAAGCAGAGTGCAGAAGACAACAAACTGTGCAAATACAAAAAGAAGAAATAATAATATAAAATGAGCAAGCAATAAATATTGAGAACATGAGATGAACAGCCCTTGAAAATGAACCCGTTGATTGTAGGAACATTTCAATGATAGGGCAAGTAAAGTTGAAGGAAGTTATCCCTTTTGGTTCAAGACCCTGATTGCTGAGGGATAATAACTATTCCTGAACCTGGTGGTGTGAGTCCTGAGACTCCTGTACCTTTTCCTGATGGCAGCAGAGAGAAGACCGCATGTCCTGGGAGGTGGGGGTCCCTGATGATAGATGCTGCTTTCCTGTGTCAGCATTTCATGTAGTTGTGCTCAATTAGACACTGAATTGCAAATGCTTCTAAAGAACATAAAAGCAATGACATACCGCTGTAACTTTTTAGAGTGTTAAGCAGACTATATTTGGAATATTGTGAACAATTTTGGACCCTTTATCTAAAGTAAGGTGTGTGGGCTCTGTAGATGATCCAAAGGAGGTTCACAAGAACGATCCCAGGAATGGAAAGGCTTAACATATGAAGAGTGTTTGATGTCTCTCGACCTGTTCTAAATGGAATTCAGAAGGATATGAGGGGATCTCATTGAAACTATTGAATGTTGGAAGGCCTGGATAGACTGGACATGAAGAGGATGTTTCCACCAAATGAAGAGTCAAGGATCTGAGGGCACAGCCTCAGAATAAAGGGACATTCCCTTAAAACAGAGCTGAGAAAGAATTACTTCAGCCGGAGGGTGATGATTGTGTGGAATTCATTGCCATAGAGGGCAGTGAAGGCCAAGTCATTGGGTATATTTAAGGCAGTGAGTTCTTGATTGGTAAAGGGGTTAAGAGCTCTGGCAAAATGTAGTTGAAAAAACAATCAGTCATGATTGAATGGCGGAGCAGATTCAAATGGGCTGAATGGCCTAATTCTGTTCCTATTTTACGGACTTATATGTTCAAAGTTGAATGAGCCATCATTTATCTTACTCCAATTTACCCAATCCATCCCTGCAGTTAAAATTCCTTTCAAAGTTCTCTGCAAATTAGTTTATCCCTTCAGGTATGGGCTGTGTCTTCATATTCTACTCCACTGAACAAGGTGAAATAACTTGTCATGGTCTGCTCTATCTAATCTGTTTAGAATTGCAAGCATAATAATTTATTTTCAAGTGAGAACACTTCCATTTCACAAATTCTGCTCTCTATTTGATCCCAATTGAGTTTACGACTCCTTAATCTGCTAAACTGCGGAAATCGTATCCTTCTATCCTGTCTTAATGACTGCATTTACATCTAATTCTATCCATCAGTGCTGCTTAAACATTGTACTTGCAAACCTTAGAAGACATTTAGCCAATTGCACAGGGTTTTATCTGTTGACACAGATAAAAGCATGCTTCACTTAAATCAGAATATGCCTCTAATCCAGCCCAGTATCTCTTTCACCAATCAACTCCCCAGCTCTTTACTTCATCCCTCTCCCCACTTCCGGTTTCACCTATCACCTTGTGTTTCTTTCTCCCCTCCACCCACCCTCCAAGTTCGACTCCTCATCTTTTTTTCTCCAGCCCTGATGATGGGTCTCAGCCTGAAACATCGGCTATACTGTTTTCCGTAGATGCTAACCGGCCTGCTGAGTTCCTTCAGCATTTTGTTTGCGCTGTTTGGATTTCCAGCATCCGCAGATTTTCTCTTGTATATGCGTCTAATGGTTTGTTCTGGTCCTAGAAATACTGTCTAGCCTATAAATAGAACCAAGCCAGCAATGCGATGCAATTTAGTACTAAAATTAATCAGAAAATCTGGAATTAGCAGTTTAAAGTTAAGTGGACCAAATCGGATATTATTTGAGAGTCATGGAGCACTATAGCACAGAAGCAGGCTCTTTGGGCCATCTCATCTGTGCCACACTGGTGGTGCGAGTCCTGAGGCTCCTGTGCCGCCTTTCAGCAGTGAGAAGAGAGCATGGTCTGGATGCTGGGAGTCCTTGATGATGGACGCTGCTTTCATGTACATGTGCTCACTAGTGGGGGGGGGGGGTCGGTCTTTACCCATTGGTCTAGGCCGTACGCACTACTTTTTGTCGGATTTTCTGTTCAAGGGCATTGGTGTTTCCATACCAGGCCATGATCCGACAGACAATATACTCTCCACTACACGTCTATAGAAGTTTGGCAAAGTTTTAGAAGTCATGCCAAATCTTTGCAAACATCTAAGAAAGTGGAGGTGCTGACGTGCTTTCTTCATAATGGCACTTACATGCCGCTACTCAGGACAGAACCTCCAGAATGATAGCACCAAGGAATTTAAAGATGCTGACCCTCTCCACCTCCGATCTCCTGATAAGAACTGGCTCATGGATCTCTGGCTGCCTCCTCCTAAAGTCAATAATCAGCTCCTTGGTTTACTGACACTGAGTAAGAGTTTGTTGTTGTGGCACCACTCAGCCAGATTTTCAATTTCCTTCCTATCTGCTAATTCATCACCACCTTTGATTTGACCGATGACGGTGGTGTTGTGCTTAGCTTCACAGTCATAAATATAAAGTGAGCAGAGCAAAGGGAGCAAAGTGCGAAGCACACAACCTTGTGTTGCAGCCGTGCTGATGGAGACTGTGGAAGAGATGTTGTTGCCAATCTGAACTGAAGTTTTCCACTTTGCATGTGAGATTGTTTTTTCTGAGATTGTAACTGGTCCTCTTGTATTTACTTGCTTCCCAGACTTGAATACCTTTGATCTGGCCCTCAGTAGAATGCCAATATTATGGTTCCAATGCACAGCAGTCTGATGATCCAATTAACATTAGCAATTAATTTCCAAACTTACTATATTATAAGTTTGAGACACATCATATGATTAGGAATAGTCAGCATAGCTTTGTTAAAGGCAGGTCATGCCTTATGAACCTGATTTAATTTTTTGAGGATGTGACTAAACACATTGATGAAGGTAGAGCAGTAGATATAGTGTATATGGATTTCAGCAAGGCATTTGATAAGGTACCCCATGCAAGGCTTATTGAGAAAGAAAGGAGGCATGGGATCCAAGAGGACCTTGCTTTGTGAATCAAGAATGGGCTTGCTCACAGAAAACAAAGAGTGGTTGTAGCTGGGTCATATTCTGCATGGTGGTCGGTGACCAGTGATGTGCATCAGGGATCTGTTCTGGGACCCCTTCTCTTTGTGATTTTTATAAATGACCTGGATGATGAAGTGGAGGGATGGGTTAGTAAGTTTGCTGATGACACAAAAGTTGGGGGTGTTGTGGATAGTGTGGAGGGCTGTCAGAGGTTACAGCGGGACATTGATAGGATGCAAAACTGGGCTGAGAAGTGACAGATGGACCAACCCAGATAAGGGTGAGGTGGTTCATTTTGGTCAGCCAAATATGATGGCAGAATATAGTATTAATGGTAAGTCTCTTGGCGGTCTGGAGGATCAGAGGGATCTAGGGGTCTGAGTCCATAGGACACTAAAGCTCCTGCGCAGGTTGACTCTGTGGTTAAGAAGGCATATAGTGTATTGGCCTTCATCAACCATGGGACTGAGTTTAAGAGCTGAGAGGTAATGTTATAGCTGTATAGGACCCTGGTCAGATCAGACCCCACTTGGAGTACTGTGCTCAGTTCTGGTCGCCTCACTATAGGAAGGATGAGGAAACTATAGAAAGGGTTCAGAGGAGATTTACAAGGATGTTGCCTGGCTTGGGGAGCATACCTTATGAGAATAGGTTGAGTGAACACGGAATTTTGTTCTTGGAGTGGCAGAGGATGAGAGGTGACCTGATAGAGGTATATAAGATGATGAGAGATATTGATCATGTGGATAGTCAGTGGCTTTTTCCCAGGGCTGAAATGGCTAACACGAGAGGACACAGGTTTAAGGTGCTAGGAAGTAGGTACAGAGGAGATGTCAGGGGTAAGTTTTTTATGCAGAGAGTGGTGAGTGTATGGAATGGGCTGCCGACAACAGTGGTGGAAGCGGATATGATAGGGTCTTTTAAGAGATTCCTGGATGGGTACATGGAGCTTAGAAAAATAGAGGGCTATGGGTAAGCCTAGGTAATTTCTAAAGTAAGTACATGTTCGGCACAGCATTGTAGGCTAAAGGGCCTGTATTGTGTTGTAGGTTTTCCATGTTTCAGTTAAAACTGACATGTAAAATTAGATTGCATATTAGGCTGGCCTAATGAAAATTAGATTGAAAATTATGCTGGCCTAATGAACTTGCAGTCAATGAGCCACAAAAGCTACTTGACCCTACCTTTCTGCCAGCATCCTCATACTACCAATAACTCTCTTCCCCATTTCTCTTTCCAATCTTTTCTGTGTCTACTGTAACCTATCTTATGACTACTAACCACTGAATTATCTCCACTCTCCCATCCAGTTTGGCAATCTATCTTGTGACCAACGTCCAGCCCAGTCCTTTACTGAATCCTGGTCTACTCCATCTACTGAAGGAGTTGATCCACCCCCAGCCCCACCATTTCTGATACCCATCTACCCATGTCTACAGCCTTCTGTTCATTTGGTCTTGGGCTTCTTCCTCCCCTGGACCTTAGGTATGAATTTAGTCCAAATGTATTTTCTTTATAAATTTTGCAATTACAGTATGATGTATGTAGAGAAGAAATATGGCATGCTTACCTTTCATAGTCAAGATACTGATTGGATTCAGTTCTGGTCACCCTTTTATAGGAAGGATGTAGAGGCTTTGAAGAGGGTGCAGAAGTGGTTTACCAGGATGCTGAATAGATTAGAGGAGAAATTACAGTGTAAAGACAAGTTGGATAAACTAGTATCAGTTTCTTTGGAGCCAGCAGAGGCTGAGGGGAGACCTGATAGAAGTGTATAAGATTATGAGTGGCATAGATAAGTGTAAGTAGACAGCCAGTTTATTTATTCCAGGGTTGAAATGTCTTAACAACAGACTGTGTGCATTTTAGGTGAGAAGGAGCAAGTCCAGAGTTGATGATGGACCAGTTTTATTTACAGAGGGAGTGATGGGGGCTGGAATACACTGTAATGCTGCTGCAGAATGACACATTTCACACCATGTCAGTGATACTAAACTTGATTCTGATACTGTTGTACTGTCAGGGGTGGTGGAGGCTGATATGATAAAGGCCTTTAAGAGGCTCTCAGATAGACACGCAAGGATGTAGAGAACAGAGGGACATGGATCATCACAAGCAAAAGGAATTAGTTTAATTAGGCATCATTAGCATAATTAGTTTGGCTCATCATCATAGGCTGACAGACCTGTTCCTGTGTTGTACTGTTAGATGTTACGAATCGGTCTTTCCTTGTACAAGGCTTGTTCACTGTCATATTTTAACATTTATTTCTGATTGTGCTTTCTCTCTTTGTGGCATCCCAGTGTTTTGTACTATTCTCTGTGTTTAGTGTTGTATTTGTGATTACCATGCATACTGTTTCCTCTGTGAGCTTCATGCAAGTAAGAATTAAATTGTACCCTAGTGTATAAGACAATAAATGAATCTAATTTTAACAAATAGTCTAAATTAAAAAGCTTGGCAGGCCCTCAAGGTATTTGTTGGTGATCCATGCTGGATTGACTAAAGTTACAGATTAGATCTGTTGGCCAAGAATATTTTGTTTGTGTTCTTTTAATGCTCTGCATCTAAAAATAACTTTTTCCCAGTGGAAAGTGATTAGGGCTATTTGAGCCAGTCTGAAAGCTAGACAGGCCTGTGACTAAATTGGAAACCAACATACCCAGGTAAGAACTTTGTACCGTAACTTTCAGGATGCTTATTAAATTTTCAGTGATGATGTTGTTATTCATTCTCCTCAATAGGTGGTGATACAAATAAATTTATAAATTCTCTGACCAAATCCTTCACTGAATTGCTTAAGTTCCCTTTATAATAGCAATATTCATTCACAGATATCAGTAATCTACTGGTTACCAAGGTTGCAACATTGATGAAGCCCATGAGTGCAAGTTAATCAAGAATGCAGAATTAAGATCAGAGTGCAAAGACAGAGGGTGGAAGGTCTCATGCTATCCATTTGAAGTAGGCTGCCATGGGTTTATTGAGTTCACTTTCCAGAAGTGGCTGCGTGACCTTGGCTTCACTAGAAGAGAGATCAAGTCAACCAGCAGGGCTGTAGCTGAGGCAGCAGAGACAGGATCAGCATGGGTGTGGACCAAGTATGTCCAGAGGGGCAGATAGTCGGACAGTGTATACATCTTTTGCAAGCCCTTCAGTAGTTGCATAGACAGCTGAAGAGTAGACTATCTGTTGGATGGAAGCGACCAACAACTCTGATAGAGGCAGATGCCAGGTTTTCAAGCCCACCAGTGGGAGGTGGTGCTTTAGCACTGCTGGCCCACCACCTCGAGGGAGTTTCATCATAGGTGGGCCAAAGCTCCTGAAGACAGGTGGCAGATCAACTGATGATCCCACTGGTGATAGCACAGGACAGTTAACATCTTAGTCCACGTGTATTTTCAATTACTGGTTGCATTGTTGAACTGCTAACACAGTGGATCTGTATCAATTTTGACTGTTTCTAGAAAATAAATTGATGGCACTCTAGAGCATAGATCGTGTAAATGCACTCAGTCTTTTTTCTCCAGTGTTGGGGAATCAAGAGCTAAGAATATAAGACAAATCAGCAGAATTGGGCATTCAGTCTATCAAGTCTGCTCCACCATTGGATTAGGGCATATTCTGGATGTAATGTGTATAGCAAAATATTAACTTCAGCAACCAATCTTTAGACCTGAACATGGATTGTAGATTAAATTGAAAATGCAGCTCTGGACCATTGGTTCCTGGAGCTGTGAACAGCAGTTAATTGAAAAACCAGACAATGCTGATTAACATTAATTTTAGCTGTTTAGAGTGTGGGTGCGAAGAAGGAAGTGTGAAAATTACATGATATTCAAAGGAAACATTGTAGTTACATTGTAAATATAGGATTGTCTTTGATCTTTAGTATATAAAATGTCATGTAATGTTGGGTCAAGCAGGACTCTTCCTCCGAAAAAGTTTCAATATGATGCCTGCTGTTTGTTTTCGTTGAATCGACCACTCTGTGTCTATTAGCTTCGGTCTCTCTCTCTCTTTCTCTCTGGTGACTTTGTTCACATTACAATATTTGGAATTTCTGGGACAGTTTGGCCCAGGGAGTGCAGGATGGTACGTGGGAAATAACAGGGAACACCAGCAATGAGAAGAGATATTGCTTGGTTAAGGGGGAAGTGAGGCAGCTACTGGAGGGAGGTGAGAGTAAATGGGGAACGATAATGCCAGTGATTTAGAGAGCTAATGAGCCTGCCATGGATTATGCAGAGTGTAAATACCAAGCATATGAGGATTATTCAGGGTTGGACAATCCAGGAGGAAGGGATGACTCAGTCTTCCTGAAAATGCTGAAGGAAGGCCTGAGCTCAGCCCACCGGGAAGTTTTAGATTTGGGGATAGCGGTGGGATGAACTTTCTCCATGATAGTATCATGGGCCAGTGAGATAGACCAGAGGAGGCGAAGAGAAGTTGTAAAGTGGTTGTAGTGAAAGTAGCTGCTGAGATGTCATGCAGAACTTGCTTTGTGTGCTGGCAGCTGCGAAACATAGCAAGGAACGGCTGCAATAGATGTGGGAGGGGCCGAGCACAGTCAGGAGCTGTTAAGAGTCGGACAGCTGCCTGAAGAGGTTACACTTACGGTTATGGATCCCGCAACCTGCCTGGGTCATAAGCACGCTGTGCAAGTGAGCGCTGCACCAGTTGCCTCCATCCCCCACGGTTGTGGGCAAGTGCCTGGGCTGCGGCTCAAAGAGGTAGCGGTGATTAAAGTAAAGGCTCATCGGAAAGGGGGGCAGTAAGGAGCAGAGACAGAATGAGTGGGCAGGCATTGGGGCATCAAATAGCAGGGCATTTCTGCTGCCCTATTTGAGTAGATCCCCACCCCGTAACCTATCAAATCTGATCATGTCTGACTTACTTTCCTTCTCAGCCCCATCCTTCTACCTTCTCCTCAAAACTTTTGATGTCATTACCAATCAAGAACCTATCAATTTCTGCTTAAATATACCTAATGACTTGGCCTCCACAGACATCTGAGACAGTGAATTTCACAGAGTCAGCACCCTCTGGCCAAAGAAATTCCTCCTCATCTCTGCTCTAAACTGATGTCCTTCTATTCTGAGGTTATGCCCTCTGTTCTAGTCTCTCCCACTGTTGGAAACATCCTGTCCACGACCACTCTATCCAGGCCTTTCGACATTCTGAATGGATAGATTTAAGGTAGGAGGGGAAAAATTTAATAGGAACTTGAGGGGCAAATTTTAGCACAAAAGGTGGTTTCAATGTGGAATGGGCAGCCAGAGGAATGGGTTGACACAGGTACGATAAGAACACTTAAAAAAATAATTGGACGGGTACATGGATTGGAAAGGCTTAGAAACATGGGCAAGTGGGTCCAGCTTGGATGGAGCATCCTGGCTGACATAGAGGGATTGGGCTGGGGGCCTGCTTCCATGCTGCATGACTCTATGACACACTGGTTCTTCGGGCATTCCAGCTCTTCGTATGTACTGTTTACTACTTCAGAAATTCAAAATAAATGTAAGACTTAACTACAGAGACAGATGGCATCGGACGTTTGTGGCTCAACAATCTTCATCAAAATGCAATGTGATACACACTGGATTCCTGATAGTTGGACCATTGGATAATCAGGGAAGCTGATAATTTGGGACAACTCTTAAAGACCAAAAACTATTCCAGGAAATAGCCAAAATTCCCTTAGTTTACTTGAGACACCATGCCACTTGACTGGGACAGAAGACTGTTAATAAACAGTTTCTAATTAACACCAGTCGCATGTGCTTGTATGACCATTAGACTCTGTACTGTGCTTTCAGTGAATGGTTTTTGAGGAGTGTCAGTTGAATGTGTTTTTGTTTAAAAAAACACTGATTTTTGTCACTGATAGTTGGCGAGAAATAAGCAGTAAGACAACTCAGAACTGTTTTGCTCACTGTGGTTTAAAGCACTCGGGCTTGGAAATGCCAGAAATGGCCAGGAGTGAAAATGAAACAATTTCAGTACTTCAACAAGTTAGGAACTATGAAGAATTTGAAGGTATTGACAATCAACTTGAGTGTTACCTTTGGCTTTACCATACACTCAACGCTCAGCTGTGCATGTGAAAGTGGTTACACTCTTGTATACCTCTTCAACAGGCAGATAAGGGTAGCAAGTGGGTCGCATACTCCAGTGAGATAGGGACATGCAGAAAAAGGTGCATGACAAGGTGCAGAAGAAGTCATGGTCATCCACTGCAACCAGGGAAGAGCCCAGTTGTGATGTCCATTTGTCCCACCAGACCTGGACTTCTGAGTTCGACAGAGTGGAACTGCCCCAAGGCAATGGCTATTCCACTTTAAAACTCTCCCACACAGGATTCCTGTCATTGTCAGATAAGATAGACAACCACCTGTAGGACTGGTAGTGTTCCAATTTGTTCTGTATTTTATTTAAATGCACAATTTGTTACTTAGTTAAATAGTACTCTGTCTTTTTATCTATTTCCATGAAACTTCAGTTAATTGGGGAAGCCTCTTAATTGGGCCAATATATCCTGGTACCAATGTGTTCCAACTGACTGAATATGCAGAAACCTTGCAATAAACCGGCAGCTATATTGTGTGATTATTTTTATTTTGAAACTTTATATGTGATTTGATGCTGAAATGATAATACTTTCATTCTTTTTGAATGCTAGAGGTGATAATGTACCCAACATAACTGAAGCTAGCATTGCTGAAGAAGGAAAACTCACTGGCTATATGTATTCTCCAGCTGGTGGCGCAGTGACATCAGCGCCAGACTCCAGAGCGAAGGTTCCCAAGTTCGAATCTAGTCGGGCTGCCCCCGGGCAAGCTTTCCATCCGTGCCAGGTTGCGCGTCGAGCTCGCAACTCGGCTCTGTTAAAAAAAAACTGCGCTGTGAGAAGGACATGGGGACCACTCACAGGATCTTTCCTCCAAGACGACCACTTGAAAAAGTGGTCGCTGAGGCTCTGGCAGAGTATAGCACACGAAAAAAATAGGTATTAACCTATTGGACAAGACATTGTTAAAATGACTTGGAGATAAGTCACTATTCTTAAATTTATATGGTGTCCTCTGATGAATACTCTGAAAATATTTTGCAATTGCTTTAGACATCAATATTGAATCAACATCACATGATATCAAAATATACCATTTGAAAAATGTAGGTAGCTGCATACCAGTCAAATATTCCTCAGTTGTGACATTATTGTTGTTCCCTGAGCTTTATTTCTTAAATATACTTTAAATCAAATTTGCAGCTTACTTCATGTTTACTTTTAGAGTACTGACCATAGACTGCACAATGCTCAGAATATATTGCCCTGGTGATAAATGCAATTCAAAAAGTATAAATTGCTTACTTTTGTCTATAACATGGCTATAACAGTATAGATCTCATGCAATGACATAACAATTTAGATCCCTTATGATACAGTATATATCATTATTAAAATAATGTAACAGCAACTTTGTATGAGGTGTGAGAATTTCTGATGTAGATGCAATCAGCAATTAGATACAACCTCCACTGAAATTTCTGTTGCTTTCCTGAAATGATTTTGTCTTTCAAAATTATGCCCAACTGTCAGTTAATCACAAGCTTAATCTAGATGCAGCTCAATAGATAAAGTAATAGAATTTAATTTTTTCTTGCTTTAGTCAATATGTATTTGTACATTTGCAATTTGTAGTCTTATGCATTTTTATTAAAATAGCCAAAATGGGTTAACTACATATGATTTGTATTTTTAATAGGAATGTTAAGTCCATCAACTGTAAATAACTGAATTTTAAATACTGAAAATGACTAAAAATCTGAACTGATTGTTTTATTAAATTTGTTACTGGGCATAAACCAATTTCACAGTAAATCAAGTATATTTTAATGTTTAAAAAACCTGCTCTGGATGTCAATTTAAAAGAAATAGTTTCACTTAAAGAATTTACTCAAACAGATGCAGTCAGTTGAAACTTGTTATGTTCATTATACGGAATTGGGACCAACCAATTTTATAGGCAAGACTTGCTGTAAGCAAAGTGCTTTAAAGGCATAAATTTAAAAAGAAGTATTCTGGGGGTAACTTGAGTTCAGCATTTCAAAAACCTTTGAAAATTTGATAGTTTTGCAAAGGGTATCAGCAGCAATTAGAGCTAGTGTTAGGAGTAATTCAAGCAGTCTAATTTTCCCTTTTCTGTTTGTCACCCACCACAGATTGGGTTCAAAAGCATGAGAGATGGGACAAAATCTGGTAAGCACTAAGTTATGTTTTCAAAAAAGGAGTGACACAAAATACAGCAAATGCTGGAATCAGTTGGTGGAACTCGGCAGGTTTAATAGCATCTTTTTGGGGATGGAGATGGAGGTGGGAAGGAATCATCAATGTTTTGGGTCAAGATCAAAACTTCAAAGGTTTACCTTGAATGCAAAAAAAATATTTTTTATCCTTTTATTAAAATCCAATTCCAAACAATAATCTCTTATTAATGTATTTCATGAGGAATCTTTATTTGTATTCAAATTCCAAGACTGGAATTATTCTCCTTCAAAAAAACTTGATGTGCAATCATTTTAAGTGGTTATATGTGATTAAAGTAAATGAGGATTTATATACCAATCTTGATCTTTTTCTTTGCACTACATTGCAAAATCTCTTCAAGGGATGCCTACCCTGAAGAAGTTCAAATCTTCCTTTCGACGGGAGTTCTGTGATAGTCTCACTCTCTGTTCCCCCTCTGTGATCTCCCCAGCCCTCTGACTCTTCACCTTGTACTTCTTACTCCCCTTCCCCCACCTTCTTACTCTGACTTCTCATCCTCTTTTCCGAGTCCTGATGAAGGGTCTCGGCCTGAAACGTTGACTGTTTACTCTTTTCCATAGATGCTGCCTGGCCTGCCGAGCTCCTCCAGCATTTTGTGTGTGTTGCTGCTTCTTCTTTGTTGCCTGATTTTTCAAAAAGACCAACGCTTGTATGGTACAATAAGTGATATCAGAACATCAGAAAGTACCTTTGAGAAAGATGGCAGTGAAATTTCCATAAACTATGACATGATTAGAGCTGGGGAGTCCATTTCCTAAAAGTTGTTCATGTTAAGGAGATTGGCACCAACAATGAATTTGAATGTGGATTCATGATGAATTCATAATGACTTGATTTGATTACTTTGCTTCTTCAAAAAAAGAGAAGGAATTGGTCACTGCCATTGGGTCCGGTTCTGGGAAGAAATCTGAAGTTAGATGAAGCAGCTCTTGTGTGTAACAGACGATGGCTTCCAAGTGTTCAGGGAGCCACTAAAACAGTTATTCATCTATATGATTATGCTATAATCACATTTAGCTGTGTTAAGTTTGTGTGCTTCTCTCTCTGCTCTAATTGCTCTACACTTGATTATGTGGCTAAGTACAGCTCCAATGCCGTATTTATATTTGCTAACAGCACGACTGTTATTTGCCAAATCAAATGTGGTGACAAATGGGCATAAAGGAGGGAAATAAAAATGTAGTTGAATGGTGTCACAGTGACAAACTCTAATTGAATGTGAACAAAACCAATGAGCTGATTATTGACTTCAGGAGGAAGAAGCTGAAGGTCCATGAGCCAGTGCTCATTAGGGGAACAGAGGTGGAGACGGTCAGTAACTTTAAATTTCTTGGTGTTACCATATAAGAGTATCTGTCCTGGAACAAAGGCACAACAGCACCTCTACTTTCATAATAGTCTGTGCAGATTTGGCCCGCCACCTAAAACTTTGACAAAGTTCTCTTGATGCACAGTGGGGAATATCCTAACTGGTTGAAACACAACCTGGTATGGAAACACGAATGGCCAGGAATAGAAAGGTCTACAGCGTATAGTGAACACAGCCTAGTCCATCACAGGTAAATGTTTCCACAGCATTGAGCGTACTTACAATGAGCACTGCCATTCAAAAGGACCCCACTATGCAGGTCATGCTCTTTTCTCACTGCTTTCGTCGGGTAAGAGGTACAGAAGCCTTAGGTCCCACACCTCCAGGTTCAGGAAGAGTTATTACTCTACAACCATCAGACTCCTGAACCAGCATGGACAACTTCACTCTCCTCAACCCTCAACTGATTCCACAACCTACAGACTCACTTTCGAGGACTCTATAACTCATATTCTCAGTATTATGTTTTTCTATTTGCACAGTTTGTCTTTTTTTTGCACATTTTCATTCTTTGTTTATGTATAGATTTAAAAAATTCAATTGTATTTCTTTGTTTTCATATAAATGCCTGCTGGAAAATGAATCTGAACATTGTATATGGCGACATATATGTACTTTGATAATAAACTTACTTCAAATTTCAAAAATCAAAGCAAATTTATTTCAGAGTACATATATGTCACCATATACAACCCTGAGATTCATTTCTTGAGGACATTGACAATAAATACAAGAACCACAATGGATTCAATGAAAGACTGCAACCAACAGGAAGGTCAAACAATCAATGTGCAAAAGACAGCAAGCTGTGCAAATACTAAACAAATAATAATAACAAGTAATAGTAATAAATAAGCAATAAATATCAAGAACATGAGATGAAGAGTCCTTGAAAGTGAGTCTATAAGATGTGGAAACAGTTCAGTGATGGGGCGAGAGAAGTTATCCTCTCTGGTTTAAGAGCCTGATGGTTGAGAGGTAATAACTGATCCGAAACCTGGTGGTATGGGTCCAGAGGCTCCTGAACTATCTTCCTAATGGCAACAGAGAGAGGAGAGCGTGGCCTGGGGGTGTGGGTCCTTGATGATGGATGCTGCTTTGTTGCAGAAGTGTTCCATGTGGATGTGCTCAATGGTGGGGAGGGCTTTACCCGTGATGGACTGAGCCATATATGTACACCATACTTTGTAGGATTTTCCTTTCAAGGGCATTGGCATTCCCACACCAGGCTGTGATGCAGCCAATCAATATACTCTCCACTACACATCTATAGACATTTGTCAAAGTTTTAGATGTCATGCTGAATATTTGCAAACTTCTAAGAAAGTAGAGGCGCTGATGTGCTTTCTTCATAATGGCCCTTACATTCTGAACCCAGGACAATCCTCAGAAATGATAAATCTGAGGAATTTAAAGCTGCTGATCGTCTCCATCTCTGATATCTCGATGGAGACTGGCCCATAGACTTCTAGTTTCCTCCTCCTGAAGTCAATAATCAGCTCCTTAGTCTGGCTGACATTGAATTAAAGGTCATTAGTGTGGCACCGGTTAGCTAGATTTTCAATCTCCCTCCTATATGCTGATTCATCACCACAATTGATTCAGCCAATGACAGTGGTGCTGTCAGCAAACGTAAATGGAGCTGTGCTTAGCCTCACAGTCATAACTATGACACAAATTGAGCAGGCTGCTAAGCACACAGCCTTGTGGTACATCTGTGTTAATGTTGATTGTGGAGGAGATGTTGTAGGATAATGTACATAATTCACAACCACCGTCACTTTAAGAGGCTGGTCTGACGCATTGACGTTGTTACTTAAGGATTATTAGCGCATTTTATTTGTGTTTAGGTTTTGGAGTTCAATAAAATGTGCTATGGGTTTCATTAAACATAAAACAACTCACTTCAATATATTTGCAAAACCTACACTGGTGACGCCGATGCTCGAGGACGATTCCAGAGTTCTTGAATATGTCGGCCAATGCAGTTGCTTTAAAACTACTGGGGTTTTGCGAGCAAAATGCCATCGCTTGGTTCGTATAAGACTTTTCGACAAGTTTAACCAGAAAGTTAATTTTTTTCCAAAGTCTATCTAGTAAGTGGCTACCATCTGGTGCCTGTGTGCTCAGAGGACATTTCCAAAACAGCTGTGATAACCCCGTTTGGCCTTTCTGAGTTTCTGCACATGCCATTTGGACTGAAGAATGCAACACAGACTTTACAGCAGCTGATCTTGAAAGACTTAGATTTTCTTTTTGTTTACCTGGATGACATGCTTGTCACCAGTGCACTGAATCTGAACACATATCTCATTGCATACTTTTCGAGCACTAAAGCTGATAGGGGTTGATTATTAATCCTGCTAACTGCCAGTTTGGGTTGCCAACCATTAACTTTTTTGGGCGTCGCATCCCCGCAGACGGTGTGAAACCTCTCCCATCAAAGTTATGGATTTCCCACTGTCCCACACTACTAAAAAAACTACAGGAGTTTTTAGGTATGGCAAATTTCTATCACCACTTCACTTCACGAGCTGCTGAACTTACGCTCCCCCTGTATAGTGAGCTTAAAGACAATACCCCAAATCAGGTGATTGACTGATCAGCGGACATGACCAGGGCATTTGATGATACCAAACAAGCTCTTCCTAATGTGACCCTTCTGGTCCACCTGCTCCCCAATGCACCCATAGCCATTACTACTGATGCCTCAGACTTTGCTGTGGGTGCTGTTCATGAACAGTTGGTCGGAGGCATGTGGCAGCCATTCATCTTCTTCAGCCAGCACCTCCACACCTCCACACCTCCACACCCCTGAAAGGAAGTGCAGTACGTTTGACCATGAGCTTCCTGTTCTCTACTTGGCCATCCGCCATTTTCTTCTAGATGGTCGCCATTTCACAGAGTTCATTAACCGCAAACCCCTTGTGCAAGCGATGGCCCAGAACCTCAGTGTTAGGCTACATCACATCGCAGTGCATCACCCACAGTCCAATGGCCTGTGTAAGCGGTTTTGCCGCTTTTTAAAGGCTGCTCTGAGAGCTTCGCTGACCAATGGGTGTTGGCAGAAGCTTCTCCCGTGGGTCCTGTTGGGGCTCAGAACAGCTCCAAGAGAGGACCTGCAGGCATGCACAGCTGAGTCGGTATGAGGGCAGCCGTTACGAGAGCCAAGCGATTTCATTCCTGGCACCACAACCACCTGGTTAGCCTCTCAACAATGTTCCACCCTCCTCAGTAAATTCAATTCCTTTTCATCTGTTCCTACCTCCCATGCTCTTGGGTCCCTGTGGTCCTACATTCCGCCTCGTTTTCTTTTGTCCGCCATGACGCACACCAACATTCCCTTGGGGCCCCCTTATGATGGCCTGTTCTGCATTTTGGAACAGGGAGAAAAGACTTTTATCAAAAATAAGAGGGGTAAACCTGAATGTTTTTTTGGTACATATCCTTAGACTGGCCCACCAAGACTGGGAGGAATCCACTGCCATGCCCCTGGTGTCACAACATGACCATCAGAGTGTCTACACACCTTTGGACGAGCTAGAGGCACCTGCGGCTCCTTCACCTCGGAACACAGGACCCGAGCAGGGCAGCTAGTCCGAGCTCCAGACAGGTTCACAATGCTAGTTTTAGTGAATTCTGTGGAGGGTTGGGGGAGGCACCTGTGTAAGGTAACGTAATTAGGAGAAATGTACATAATTCACAACCACCGACACTGAGTTGGAGTGTCACTGAATTTGGATATGGCCCAAGTGCAGAGCAGGAGACATTGAAGCGGGATCACAGACTTTAACTCAAAAAGAGTTAGAGGGAAACAAAAACAATAAACCACTTGGCCAAACAGGGCTATTAACTAAAACTCTCAAATGGAAAACGAAGCCAACACAGCGGATGAAAGGAATAACTAAGTATAAAATGAATACCGCTAGTCTTCAGAGTCAGTTGACTCGACAGTCCAATTTTCTCAGGCAAGGCTGAATGCAAGTAGGCCGCAAAATGTTGCTGTGCTTTGTTCAAGTCTCGACAAGCACAATGACGAAAAGAATGGAGTTAAGTGCCATCACAATGAAATAACAATTAGCTGACACGTGTATATTCACGAGTGCAACTGCCATATCTGCTGCGCTGCTGAATCCGTGGCTGTGACATGGGGTTTTACTTTAACAGGCTGGTCTGACATGTTGACGTTGTTACGTTAAGGATTTTAGCGCATTTTTTGTGTTTAGGTTTTGAAGTTCAATAAAATGTGTTGGAGGTTTCATTAAACATAAAACACCTCACTTCAATTTATTTGTGAAAACCTATAGTTATGCCAAACCAAACTTACTGGGGTCTGCGAGTGAGGAAGGGATTTTTATCTCTTTGCACTTTACTGCTGTCAAAGCAACAAATTTCATGTCATATTTCAGACTAATCAGGGGCTCGTATCTGTTTGCTTCATGATATGCACCATGTTACTCATGCACTATAAATGCTCCACTTCACTTTACCAGATCTCTCGTGACTTAAACTTGATAGAAGAGAGAAGCTCCCCCCAGTTTGTTTCAGCCACATCCACTGGTTCCCTCATTCCTACCACAATCCCTCATGGAACAACCCTTTCTTTTTCAGCAATCAGTGTGGTGAAACTTCCTTTCACTCCTGTCCCCAAGGCAGAAAGGCCAGATCTAAGTGCAGAAATCAGTCTCAGAATCAGATCTATTATCTTCATCGTATGGCATGAAACTTGTTTCTTTGTGGCAGCAGTACAGTGCAAAAGCTAAAAACCTACAAATGACAAAAAATAGTAAATAGTGCAAAAATGAATAATGGGTTGTTCATTGGTTCCATAACTGTTCAGAAATCTGATGGTGGGTGGGAATAAGCTGTTTCTGATTCATTAATAATAAATAAATTACTATTTAATTATTTATGGTACAACTGTAACGAGAACCAATTTCCCCCAGGATCAATAAAGCGTGACTATGACTATTAAGTATGCATGTGGGTCTTCTCCCTGATGAGTGAGGGTGCTTAATAATGGATGTCAGATTTTTGAGGCACACCTCTTGAAGATCTCCTCAATACTGGGGAGAATTTTGTCTGTGATGGAGCTGGCTGACTCTACAGCCTTTTCCAGTCTTTTGCGATCCTGTGCATTGGAAGCCCCACATCAGGCTGTGATACAACCACTCAAAATGTTCTTCACATTTATAGAAGTATGTAAGAGTCTTTAGTGACAATTTCTCCAAACTCCTGATGAAATAGATCCATTGTGATGACGTTCTTTGTGATTGCATTAATGTTTTAGGCCCTGTGTGGTTCTTACATGATGTTGATGACTAGGAACTTGAAGTCGCTCACCATTTCCACCTCTGACCCATCAATAAGGACTTGGGGCTTGTCCTCCTAACTTTCCCTTCCTCAAATCCACAATCAATACCTTGGTCTTGCTGATGCTGAGTGTGAAGACACCACTCAAAAGGCAGATTTATCTCACTCCTGTAAGCACTCTCAACACTGTCTGAGACTCCACCAACAAAAGCGTGTCTTTGGTGAGTTTATAAATGGCGTTTGAGCTGTGGTTAGCTTCACGTGATGAGTGTAGAGAGAGTAGAGAAGTAGGCTAAGCACGCATCTGTGAAGTCTGCCTGTGTTGATGATCAGTGAGCAAGAGATGTTATTACCAATCTGCACTGACTTAGGTCTTCCAATATTCCAGGTATGGACTGACCATATAAATGTCATAAGATCTCTTTGTACGGGGAGTCGCATTGTCCTGCCATCATAGCAAATCTACCATTTATCTTCCTAATTCCTTGCTGCACCTAACAAACCATCAGTGATTCATGTTAAGTGAATCAAGGTTCACCTGAATGCAACATACTTCAGTCTTTCAACACTTAAACACAAAAAAAAATACTCCTTGTATTTTTTCTGTCACTTTATTTTTAACAATTTACATGGACTGTTTACATCTTTTGAAGCCTACATCCTTCTCATAAGCTCTGCCCCCCAGCTCGGTTTCATTAGAACTAAGCTATTTAAAACGAAGATATTTTGTTTTTGGTTCCTCATTCATATCATTTGAAATGCATTCTGAACAAATGTGGCCATAATACTGATCACTGAGGCAAGTCACAGCCTCTCAGCCTGACAAAGGCCAATTAATTGTAATGTTATTTTGACCGATCCTCAATCCACCCCAGTATGTCACCTAGTCCTGCATTTTTAAATTTTGTTCAGCAATCTCTTGTGTGGCATTTTATTGAAAGGCTTCTGAAAGTCCAAATACACCATATCAGTTAGTTTAACCATACCTACTGCACTAGCCACACCCTCAAAAAATTCCTTCAGATTTGCCCAAAATGATTTTCCTTTCAGAAACCAATGTCCCCTCTGCAGTCTAATTGTTATTTTCTAAAGTTCCTTTTGCTATTTCCTTAATAACTTCCAACATTTTCCCAAATACTGATGTCAGGATAAACTGGTCAGTAGTTCCCAATTTTCTCTCTCCCTTTGCTAGCTGGTGATTTTTTGGGGAACCATTCTAGGTTCTATTGGGTCTTGGTAGATAAGAACCAGTGAGTCCACTATATTTGCAGTCATCCCTTTTCAAAGCCTTTGATCATTAGATCCAGGGAGTAATTCAGTTCCAATTATTTCTCCAGTATTTCTTTTTCACAAACTATCTTCTCATTCCTCATTTACTCTAGACATGCAGTTTTCTGCTATCCCTGAATAGTTGTTCAATATCTGCACCATATCCTTATTCCCTGAAATAACTTATCCTGCCTCACTCAGAATTAGAATCAGGTTTAATATGGCCGGCATAGATTGTGACAGCAGCAGCAGCAGTCCAAAGCAATACATGACAAATATAGAGAAAAAAATAAATGAATTACAGTAAATATATATATGTATATTAAATAAATACATTTTAAAATAGTAGTGCAAAAACAGAAATAATTAAAAAAGTGAGGGAGTGTTCATGGGTTCAGAGTCCATTTTGAAATCGGATGGCAGAGGGGAAGAAGCTATTCCTGAATCACTGAGTGTGTGCCTTCAGGCTTCTGAACCTCCTACCTGATGGTAACAATGAGAAGAGGGCTTGTCCTGGGCGGTGGGGGTCTCGCCACTTCGAGTTCGCCGTTGAAGTAGTTAAAACCCACATTAACCTTTTTATTTACCTTTTCTCATATCTAGAGATTTTCCAGTTTGCAAGGTTATTACTTTATTCTGCTTTCCATTTCCTTATCAATTTATTAGTCCTCCATTGTGGTGAAAAATCTTTAAGGAGCTGAGAGAGATGAAGAAGCAGAGGGAATTAATTTACAGTGTGTGAAGTCTCCTGCACTTGAAGCCCAACCACCAGCAGGTGGAGCTAAAGTGCTTGAGTAGATTTGAAGAGGAAGAGGCGGAGTTTATATTTGGAGGGGAATTTTAAATTGAAAGCACCAGGGGATCAGAATTCAAAGTCAAGCAGAAAAGCTAAGTGATATACTGAGGGTGCTGATGAAGTGGAGTAAACCAGGAATATAGGAAACTAAGGGTTTTAGTTTAAATGGGCAGTTCAAACAGCTCCCATTGTTCTCCAGCCAAATTTTACAAAGGTTGGCTGAAACACTTAAGCAAAAAGTAGTATGTTTTGGAGCAGGAGTCCAATTTATTTTTAATATTGTTCCAGAGCTAAATTAAGTTAAAATATGAAAGTCAATCTCTTGCTGTCGCAAATCATACTTGTGCAGATCAAATATTTTATGTGAAAGATGCATACTCAATGACATCTTTACTTATACAAAGTAGGTCATTATATGTTGGTAACCAAGCTTGGTGGTAATGGTGATGTAACGTGAAGTTATGTCCATATGTGAGCACAGTTACCCCATAATACTGAGGCCAACCTTCATTTCTCTCCTAACAAAGACAAATATGAAGCCCTGTTAGAAACATACATTTATTTCAATTTAAACATTCTACAGTTTCTGCATGAGATAATCATCCCACTTCGGCTGACAACATAGAGTACAGTACTCAGAACTTCTTGTCCATTCTAACCCTTGGACATTATTTTCTGTAAATAATATTACAGCAAAAACCTAGCATCACTCCATTAAATTTCTTACGAACTGAAAAATGCATCGTTATATTTTCACTGTGTTATTGCGCGCAGATTTATTAAGATGATAATACGTATCTCACTTCATAACCTCAGAAAATAACACATGACCAAACCAATTTCTTTTGAAATAACACCCCGAAGGAAGTAGAAAAGATAGTTTACATGTTTGGTTTATTGTGCTTGCACTACCTGAAAGCAAATATTAAAAAAATAATCATTTCATTTTTTCTTCAATAAGTTCTGACAGCCATTGAAGGGTTTGCAGTTCTTAGTCACATTTCACGTGAATGGAAATGGAATACAAAATGGTCACAGGATTCCCATTGAATTACACATCCATATTGTCTTAAAAATGAAGAAAATTTTTTAAAAAATGGTTACTGAAAGACCTAACTGTAAGTCAAATTTTGCTAATTTGTGAATCAGGTTTTTACTCAGTGGCATTAACACGTCCTCTGTTTTAAGGAAAATGATAGGGAAAATTCCATTTTATATTCATTATATATCCTGAGCAGAAATCTGTGCAAAAAGAGTTCTGCTGTGATCTGGTGAAGTACATTTGCAAATCAAATACAGAGGGAAATTGTTTCCTAGCTGAGGGACATCAGCTAGTTTGCAAGCTAGTGTGTTAGAACTAGATCAAGACTCTTTTTCATTACACTGATTTAATCCACTCCTAGATGAATTTATAATTATGCTCTGTTGATATCAATCTTTATTTCGAATTTATGCAACTACTGCCTCATAATATTTTTATGTACAGTTTTACAGGCAAATGATATATCCCAAAGTGGAACACCCTATTCCTTTCTGGTTTTCCTAGGGCAAATATTTTTCGCGATGAATGAGCTCATGTCTCTTGTGAGACATATATTATTCTAATAAACAAAGTGTCCTTAAAAGCAGAGAAAAATTGGTCATTTCCAATTTAGGATTAATGAATAAATACCAATCTGACAGAGAATATTTGCAAAACTACTGTCATGTCATGAATTGCTAAGAAGTAAATACAGCAAATGCAAAAGTTAATTGAATATATAGCGTTGATATACTTAGTATAAAATATCTGACATAATGAAACATAGTTCAGCAGAGTTGAATTTTCATCTCTCAGGGACAACATCCCTTCCTGCCATAACCTTCCTCCTGCTCCCTCTTTTTCCATCCTCCCCTTCATTTCCCTTATCCTCTAGCATGACATTTCAATCAACTTAGGGCTTAAGTAGAAAAGGCACAATAATGTACCCAAAAGCAATTCAATATGAAAGGACTCAAAGACCCTGCAAAAAAAAGCTATGCAATTAATGCCTCATAATCAACTTGGCAACATCTAATCAACAAGATTGTCCCCAGTGCCTGGTCTACCATGGACTTCACCATAAATACCATCTAAAGACTTTCATCTTCATAGGATGAGATTCATTTTCCAGTTGTAATGAAGGATCTTCAGCCTTAAGCTCTGCTCTTCTTTCCATGAATGCTGCCTCACCTGCTGACCTTTCCCAGAATTTTCTATTTTTATTTCAAATTTTCACTATCAGCAGTTTATCCCTAGATTTCTTTAATTGATGAGATGTTATCATTGAATAACATTTAAAGTAAAGTCAATTCAATCCAAGCAAAGGAGGAGAGAAAAACACAAGCTGCAAAACAAACTCAGTTTATTAAATACCTTATTACATTTATTTCTGTGATATATATATAAAATGTTTAATAGTATTACTTCTGCTTTCAAACTATTTCCTGGTTATAATTAAAGCAATAGACGACAGCTATATCTCTTTCTCCTGCTCCGTGCGTGTCTCTGTGCGTTTAGTTTTGTATGTGAAGCATGTATGTGTGCATAAGTGCATGCTTGCACTTGTATCATTTTTCCTTCCTTTCTTCTGAAATATATTCAGAAATTATCTTTCAAATAAGAGCTTTCAGCTCTCATGTGGTTGAGTCAAAAGTTTTGACGTATATATTTTGAGGGTATATCTTGGGTGGACTTAAGCAGACAGTAGAGCAAAAGGTAACTTTTGAAATGTCTCATCTGCATGCTCCAATGGACGTGAAGAGGCTATGACACAATTTGAATAAGAGTGAACTTGTTCTCCTTCTGCCCCAACCAGTATTGATTCCTCATCCAGCAGCTCTGCCAACAGATAATAAACACTAGAGATTCTGCAGATGCTGGAAATCCAGAGCAGCACACACAAAATGCTGGAGGAACTCAGTTGGTCAGGCAGCATCTATGGAGAGGAATAAACAGTCAATATTTCAGACTGAGACCCTGTTTATTCCTCTCCATAGCTGCCGCCAGATCTGCTGAATTCTGCCAACAGATTATCAGGTCTTAACTTAGTTGGAGACTTTGCACAACTTGCAGCAACACTTGTCTATGTGACTATGTTTTCCCTTTAAAAGTAATGCACTGCTAGAGAACACAAAAAGCAAGGTAAATGTTTGACATGCTGCGTTTCCCGGCTCCGTCATTTGGGGTTGACGGGAATCAAGACTGGTTTAGGAGGTCTTGCAGTGAATAACACTGGGTCACACCAATATTTTATATTTACACTGTTTCAATAAGTTCATTAATAAATTAATATTAATTCTTAGTTATTAGTGATTTTAATTAAATGCAAGTTAAACAACTTTCATAAACAGAATTGAGCTAATGTGATTAAAGTTATTATGAAATCTTCCATCTATATAAATTATTTTAACTAATTCAAGATTCAAAGAGTCAAGATTCAAAAAACTTCATTGTCATTCTAACCGTACATCAGCTCTGCAGGGCAGAATGAGACAGCATTTCCCAGAAGCAGTGCAATCTATAGTGACCAACGTTCAGTGGTAACATGTGGATAACAAAGGTTCCTTATGTCTGCTTAACACTAGTTCTTCATACAGGATACGCCTGGAGTGGTAACAGGGAAGCAGAATTGGGGTTAAAGAAAGCTAATGTAACTCAGGCTGATGGAAAGACTGAGCTCATTAGACCCCAGAAGCTCAATAATCCTGTGAAGGATTCCAAGAGTTATCGCGCTCTTCATCATGAACTGCTGTTAAGTCACAAGAGGTGAGTCCTGCTTCCTAGATGATTTTGAAAATAATTTCATAGGAAGTTTATTTCTGTTCTGTGATTGTCTTCCTGTTAAGCAAAGTAATTGCCTTTGGTCCTTGCCACAGTTTGCACAAGTGCCTCAGATACAGTTATCAGTAGATTTGACACTGTTGTGTGAACAAAGTCACTGGAGAAACACAGTTGGTAGGTATGAAAAGTAGTCTTTTATTTGATACACACACTCACAAATAAACTGACAGCCTTTTGGAGTCACGAGAGAGAGTGTGTGTGACAGAGAGAGACCCCTTTCAGAGCAAGAGGTCTGCTTGACCCAACACTACAGCACATTTTATATGCTAATGGTCAAAATTCAGGACAATTCCAAATTTACAATGTTTCCTTTGAACTACATACCACCTTTACACTTCCCTCTTCGCACCCATACAATAGACACAAATAACAAATTTAAATTTGCAATGTCTGGTCTTTCAATTATCTGCGGTGTTTTCCATCAACTTGGATCACAGTTTTTAGGAGCCTATTGTTCTTAGCTGCATTTTAGATTTAATCCACAGTTATTTGCTATATGTGCTAATCCCCAAAAAACCTCCAATAAACAATAAATCAGGCAATACCATTAACAGTGAGAAGAAGAGGACTTCACACAAGAAGTAAGTAAAAAATTCAGAATTTGAATTTCATTGGCAAACAAATTTTCATAGAGCAAACTTCAAAATGTGTAGAAGAAGGATAAATACTAAATTCATCTGGGTGGGGGTGCAAAGGGGACATTCATAAGTCACTTAATGTGGAGATGTAGGCTATACAATCGTAGGGAAGGAAAACTAAGCACTATTTGAAGAAGCGAACGGCTATCGTCGTAACGGCCATTGTCGGAGTGGACTGAGTCAGAGTGGAACGGCTTTGGCTCAACAGGCTTCAGCGTAAACAGGCAGAGGCGAGGGTAGGTTCTGAATTTTAGTCCTGGGTATGACTCTAAACTGCAACCGGTGATGAGGCTCTGACTGGGAACTTTCAGAGCTTTGGGGAAAGTGGAGTTACCCCTTAGTCATTCATTGCTCCCAGGGCCACTCTGACCCAGAATGGTAGCACCTGCAAGGGTTCCTGCTCAGGATAAGAGCGAAGGCCAACGGCACATCCGGCAGGTTCAGTAACTGAACTTATGATGGAGAAGGCGGATGAGCTATGACTTCAAATGTCAACGGCTATAGTATAGGTGGATGAACATTTGGGAAAAGAAATGGCAATTTCTTTAGTTCGCCCAATGGTAGGCAATAGCAAACCACCATTGCTATTTGCTAAGAAAACCATGGTCAAACCCACAAAATGTATCACACAACAACAGCGTCAGGAGGATCTTCAAGACAACTCTGAGGATGCTTCGCTCAGTAGGGTTGATTCTGGCCAGCAGGGGATCCCTGACCGTCATCAAGCTACTGGTCATAAAACTAATGTAAAACAAAAAAAAATTATTGCCACTTGGAATGTAAGAACCCTATATCAAGCAAGAAGATTGGACAATGTGACAAATGAAATGGAAAGACTAAAGATTAACATCATAGGAATTAGCGAAGTTCATTGGATAGGTGCTGGAACATGTCAGATTAGAAATAAAACACTAGTTTATTCTTGTGGAACATCCCATACTAATGGAGTAGGAGTTCTAATGGATGAAAACATGGCAAAAGTGTTTTAGGACATTGGGCAATATCGGGAAAAGTGCTCCTTGTTAGATTCAGAGGACAACCATTTGACTTAGCAATTATACAGATATATGCACCAACAACAGATGGAACAAATGAAGATATAGATAAATTCTATGAAGAGCTTGAAAAAGCAAAGAATGGATGCAAATCTCAAGATATTGTTATTGTCATGGGAGATCTAAATACTAAAGTAGGACAAGGTGCTGATGGAAATAGCATAGGAAAATTTGGACTAGGGGAAAGAAATGAAAGAGGTGAGAAATGGGTAGAATGGTGCAAGATGAGTAATCAGGTCATTATGAATACCTACTTTAAAAACCATCCAAGTCGCTTGTGGACCTGCAAAAAGTGCAGGTGATAACACTAGAAATCAAATTGACTTTATTACTATAAACCAAAGATTTAGAAACTCAGTGACTCAATGCAAAACATATCCAGGGGCAGACTGTAATAGTGACCATAATCCAGTAGTATGTCATGTAAAAGTAAAACTTAAAAAAGTAAAGAAGCAAAAACCAGAACAATCCCTTGACTACTTGAAATTAATTAAAAAAGAAAACTTAAGACAAAAATTTACATTTGAAGTAAGGAATAGATTTCAAAGTCGAGAAATAGCATCTGTTGAAGGTGATAGCAATCATGTAGAAATGAAATTTAACTCTCTAAAGGATGCCTTGGTAGAATCAGCAAAGTTAGTGATTCCTAAAAAGGAAAAAAGCACAAAGAATAAATGGATGATAGATGAAATCAAAAATCTAATGGAAGAAAGGAGATGGAAGAAAGCAAATCCTATAGAATATAAATCCTTAGATTAAAAAGTTAAAAGTTTATGTCAAAAAGCCAAAGAAGAATGGTTAAACTAGGAATGTGAGCAAATAGAAAGAATCACTATTACTGATCCAAAAAGGCCACATCAACAAATCAAGAATATCACTGGTAAAAAGCTCCTCTGTTCTTCAGGTGGATGTTTGAAAACAAAGGATGGTACCATTATCATGGCAAAAGATGAGATTATGAACAGATGGACTGAGTATATTCAAGAATTGTTTGAAGATGATCGAGGCGAAAAATGAGAAATTAAGAAAAACATTGAAGGTCCAAGTATTTTAAAATCTGAAGTTCGTAATGCAATAAATAAGATGAAGGCAGGTCCTGATGAATTAGCGATAGAACAAATTATTGCCCTTGAAGATTATGGAATTGAAAAACTTACTGATTTAATCAATGAAATTTATGAGACTGGAATAATACTAGAAGAGATGAAAAAGCCAGTATTTATCACTCTTCCTAAGAAAGCTGGAACAATAGAATGTGAATTACATAGGACCATAAGTTTAATGAGCCATATCACCAAGATTCTTCTAAGAATTTTGATGACAAAAGCTAAAAGTAAGATACAAGCTGAAATAGGCAAAGAACAATGTGGTTTTGTGAAAGACAAAGGTACAAGAAATGCAATATTGATGTTAAGGATACTATCAGAACGAGCTATTCAAGTGCAAAAGATTTGTTTGTTTTATCGACTACACAAAAGCATTTGATAAAGTGAACCACAATAAGTTATTTGAACTATTACAGGAAACTCTAGATCTAGATTCGAAAGACCTCCGCCTAATCAGAAATCTGTACTGGAAACAAACTGCCACTGTAAGAATAGATCTTCAGTTTACAAAAATAAAGAGAGGCATTAGACAAGGGTGTGTTTTCTCCCCTGATTTATTTAATGTGTACAGTGAAACAATATTACAAAAAATAAGAGACATCTTGGGAATCAAAGTTGGTGGTGAAAACATCAATAATTTTGGATATGCATTTTTGCAAGTACGGAGGAAGAACTGAAAAACTTAATTGATATAATTGTTGAAGAAAGTGCAAAAATGGGACTATCTATCAATTGCAAAAAGACAAAATATATGGTGATATCCAAAAAGAAGGAAGATCCTATATGCAGGCTGAGAATAAATGGGGAAGACATAAAACAAGTACAGAACTTTTGCTACTTAGGAAGCTGGGTGACATCAGATGGCAGATGTGACTTGGACATCAAAAGAAAAATAGGGATGGCAAAAGACACCTTTACGAGAATGAAGAGTATACTGACCAATACTAAACTAGGTATGACAACCCACCTCAGAGTACTGAAATGTTACGTTTATCCAGTTATGTTATATGGCTCAGAATGTTGGACAATAGCTAGTAACATGTGGAAACGAATTGTAGCAGCAGAGATGTGGTTTTTGAGGAGGATGCAAAGAATATCATGGACGAAACGAATATCTAACGAGGATGTCATGAACAGAGCAAACACAAAAAGAGAAATAATGTATGAGATCATGAATAGGGAACGTAACTTCATTGGACATGTGATCAGGAAAGAGGAGTTAGAATGCATGGTAATTATGGGAAAGATTGAAGGGAAGAAAGCAAGAGGAAGACAAAGACAAATGATGATGGAAACAGCAGCCAGAGAACTGGAAATGAATACCAATGAATTGATCCACTTGACCTGAAACAGGAGTGTGTGGGTCATGGCAGTCAAAGCTCAAACTGGGCATGGCACCTGATCATGATGATGATGATGTTGATTTGCAGAAAATAAAACTAGGAAATTTGTGTTAAATTTGGCTGGGTCAGTGATGCAGTTCTGTGAAAGGGTTCTAACTTGTACATTATAAAAAGTATAGAAAGTCAATAAATACAGACATCTGAGAGATTAGAAACATTGGAAAGATTGAAGAGGTTTTATATTTTCTTTTGAAAGGAACTGGTTGAGGAGTGATGTAACAAAAAGCCTTTTATGATGCGGAACCTGGAAGTAATATTTCCATCTGTGGTGTGGGCTAAAACCAGAGGCTATAAATATTTACGAATAAATTATGTGGAGAATTGAGAAAAAGTTTCTGATCAAAGAATGGTCGGAATATACAATAAAAACACCAATCTCCTTACTTGGTATTGACACTAAAATCCTATCCAAAGTTTTGTCTCGTAGGATTGAAAATATTTTACCATCTATCATTTCTGACGATCAGACTGGATTTATTAAAAATCGATATCCCCACTTTAATATTAGTCACTTATTAAATGTTATTTATTCTCTTTCTAAAGAGATATGGAATGCATGATATCCTTAGGTGCTAAGAAAGTTTTTGATTAGGTTGAATGGAATTATTTATTTAAAACCTTAGAAAAATTTAATTTTGGGCCAATTTTATTCAATGGATTAAATTACTTTATTTATCTCCCTCTGCTCGCGTTCTTACTAACTCTCAGAATTCCAAACCATTTAAACTTCAACGTGGAACTAGACAAGGTTGTCCTTTGAGCCCTTTGCTTTTTGATCTGGCCTTAGAACCCTTAGCTATTGCTTTTCGAGGATCTAATGATATCACTGGTATTTTAAGGAGGGGTATTATTCTCAAAGTTTCGCATTATGCTGATGACGTATTGCTTTATGTTTCCAATGTTGAGACTTCATTACCTTCCGTACTTTCCTTACTCTCCTGTTTTGGTCATAAAAAAAAAATTTCATAAGAGTGAACTTTTTCCTTTGAGTAATTTGGTATCAATTAATACTAACCTTCCTTTTAAAATTGTAAGAAATCAATTTACTTATTTGAGTGTAACAATTACTAAGAATTATAAATATTTAATTAAAGCAAATTTTTTTACCCTACTGAATTATGTAAAAAGGGCGCTATCAAAGTGGTTGCCCCCTTTCATTATTGTTGATTGGCCGAATTAATTCTATTAAAATGAATATCTTGCCTAAATTTTTATACCCTTTTCAGGCCTTACACGTTTTTATTCCTAAATCCTTTTTTGATTCTCTTGATTCTATCATATCTTCATATATATGAAGAAATGAACTTTCTTGACCAAATAAAGTTTGTCTTCAAAAAGCTAAAAAGAATGGTTTAGCTTTACCAGATTTTAGGTTTTATTCCTGGGCAGTCAATATACGGAGCCTCACATTTTGATCATATTATATTAACCGAGAGGACTGTCCGGTTTGGGTTTCTTTAGAAACTAACTCTGTTAATAAATTTTTCTATCATCTCACTTCTCAGATCCTCAATTCCTTTACTTTTAAGTGAACTAACTGATAGTTTTGTAGTTAACCATACTTTGAGGATTTGGGTACAATTTAGAAAATATTTTGGTTTATTGAGATTTTCTCTTTGAAATCCCATTTTTTCTAACTATTTTTTTAAACCTTCTATGACTGATTTAGTTTTCAAAGATTAGGGTAGACTGGGTATTAAATGCTTCCAGGATTTGTTTATTGGAGGAAGTCTCTTTTCATTTGAGCAGTAGTCAACTAAATATAGCTTACCAAAACCCACTGTTTTCAATATTTACAAATTAGAGACTTTCTGCAATCTCAATTACATACATTTCCTAACAATCCCGATAAGAATTTATTGGATGTAATTTTTAATTTAAAACCTTTTCATAATGGATCAATATCTAATATTTATGGTATGTTGTTGGGAATGAGAAACACTCCTTTAGACAAAGTTAAAAATCTCTGGGAACAAGACTTACAGACTTCAATTTCTGAGGAAACTTGGAATGAAATTTTTAAATTGGTTAATACCTCATCATTATGTGCCTGTCATTCCCTCTTACAACTTAAAGTGGTCCATGGGGCCCACATGACTAAAGATAAGCTGTCTCGTTTTTATTCGGATATATCTCCCTGTTGTTACAGATGTGATAATGGACAAGCTTCATTAATTCATATGTTCTAGACATGCCTAAGTCTTGAAAAATATTGGAAGGAAGTATTCCAAACTTTTTCTGTACTTTTCAAAGTAAATTTTAAACCTAACCCTTTGACTGCCTTATTCGGTATTGTTGGAGGAAAAGATATTATCTTGGAGACACCTGATTTGCACATTTTGGCTTTTATTTCTCTTATAGCTAGGAGGACATTGTTGCTTAAGTGGAAGGATGTTGCTCCGCTTACTCATGCTCAATGGTTAAAGGATGTTATGTCATGCTTAAATTTAGAGAAGATTCGTTGTTCAATTTCTGAATCTACACAAGACTTTCTAACATTGTGGGGACCATTTTTGAATTATTTTCAAAATTTTTGATTTGTTATTATGTACAGATGTTGGCTAATAATACGTTTTACTACATAATAAGGATTTTTTTCCTTTTTTCTTTCTTTACCAAACAGCTTTTCTTGGTAGTGGGTTTAGATTTTTTTTGTATGAATAAAATTATTACTTTTCAATACTACGATTCAATTTAATGAGACAATAAGTGTGATTTAAATATATTGTAATTGATATATACTATATATCCTCCTGTACTCTGTATTTTTTATGTAAGAAATCAATAAAAATATTGAAAAGAAAAGGAATATACAATAAAAACAGAAAATGCTAGAGATTCTTTGCAGGTTGGGCTGTAACTGGAAAGCAAAACAGAGTTAACATTTTAGGTTCAAGGCACTTTATGAGTCATGAAACATTAATTGTTTCTTCTGCTTTTGCTGCTTGTTGTGTACTTAATAGTTCAATAATAGCTGAGTTATCTTATATACATTTTGGTTTCATAGCCACAAGTTTCACTTGCCAAGCAGAGTGATCCTCCTTGTCAGGAAAAACATTATTCCACAGGAATAAGACATCTTCCACAGTGATTAAATTTTTAGACCTGAATGCAAGAATTGAAAATGTGCTCTGCTGTGACCTGCTGAGGCTTTTCCAGCACTCTTGTTTTTATTTCAGATTTCCAGAATCTGCAGCATGAGTTTCGTTTACTGTAGTGAGGTCCGAAAGGCATGTTCTGCTGTTGTACTGGCCTAATATACAATGTGCAAAGTTAAGGCAAAATGCATGGATGCTTTGAATAGAAAGTCAGAAAAGAACAAGCAGGAGAAAGTATTTGCTGATAAGGTTGGTTGTAGAGAGGATACAGTAGGCAGGTGTGGAGCATAAACACAAAGAGGACTAATTGGTGCCGAAATGGAGAGATCAATTGGATTAATGTGACAGTTAGAAACAGATTTTCTGCTCCTTCGTCTCTGTTATGTATTGTTAATAGCAGAGCTGTGGGACGTGCTCGTTAGGTGAGGATATACAAGAAGAAGGAATGGTACTGAGTCAAAATCACAAATAGGTAACTGGCAGAAAGAAAGAGCAAGTTACTGTAATATTGGGGAATACAGTACTATGTCTGGAAGTCTGTAATGTGCTCAGACAAAAGACGAGATGCCGTCTCTCAGGCTAGTGTGTTGTGCCTCTTTGTGACGTTGCAGGCGGCTGCTGGCACAAAGGTGAGAGTTGGGGCGGGATGGAGAATTAAAGTGCCAGGCTTAGAGCGACTCCAGCAGACTAAATTCAGGTGCTCTGCAAAGTTATCAGCCAAGCTGCATTTTGTTTTTCCGCTCTAGAGGAGACCACATTGTCAACAGGAAATGCAGTACTCTAGATTGAAAGAAGCACAGGTGAATCTCTGCTTCACCTGGAATGATCTGGATGGTGAGAAGGGAAGAAGTGAAAGGACAGGTGTAGCATTTCCTGGCTCCCATGGGAACGTATGGTAAGGTGAGGAGTCGCTGGTGGGAACTGAAGAGCCAACAACAGAGCAGTGAAAGAAAGGAGTAGAGGAATATGTGTCTGGTGGTGGAGTTTTGTTGGAGCTGGCAGGCATTGTGAAAGATGTCTTGGTTAGACATTTGTTAATCCTCGTTCTTGGCGAGAAGATGCACTAGGAACCTCTTATAAATAATGGAGTAGATTTTCCACAACCCTGAGAATCTTGGCCACCTGCCTATGGATTTAACGCTTGATTTTCATTTAATAGCTAAAGAATAAGGACCAAAGAAATTCAAAAAGAACTCTTCTTGAATGGCCCCACATGCGTCCTTCTGCTGGGAGCTGGATCCCAGACCCAGTGTGGCATAGGGCAACGCAGGGCTTCTACTGGAGGAAGTGGCCAGCTGCGCCCACAGATGGCAATACTCTACGCGAGGCTTACTCACTGTGAAACTGAATGTTACTGTCCTTGATTCCTGAGAAACAGAGAAAAATAATGGTAGAGTGTGGTTTTGTTACTGATGGAATAAACAATCTATGGACTTTATGTTATTGTTCAACGTTTAAATGTCCTTTAAATATAGAAGTATGCAATGTTAGCGTGTAACCTAATGTTCACCTGAGAAAAACTGAACTTAGACTTAAAGAGTCTACTGAAGCAAAGCACTTTGGAAGTTTCTATATAAAACAGATTAACATTTTTATACTCCTCCTCAGAGGCTTTGCACTTCCGAGAAAACCTGAACTCCAACGGGTAATGGAACAAAGAAAATATAATTTATTAAGGGAACAGGAAAAAGCCCAGAGACCCAAAACAGACCTTGAACAAGAACTTAATAAGTGGCACCAGAAACTAGAGCAGGTATGTTTGGACCCTTTGTATCATTTTGCTAAATTTAATATCAATAATCTAGTATCAATTATTCAAAATTTCTAGAGTAATGCATTCAAGTACAATTACCGATAAAGCACAGGTGTGCTGTAGCTACATATGTCTATACATTTATAGAGATTTGGTAAAAAATTGGCAGCTTTGGTTTCATTCTCAACCACACAGTAAAATAAATGTGTTTCTCAAGTGTATGCTTAACCATCTGAATCTTTCACTAAGCAATTATTAAATAATCAAAGAAAATCTATTTGCATGTGTATTGCATTGCTTTTTACCAACAAGCGTACAAAATAAACACAAAGAAACAAGTTTCCACTTGTTTCCATAGTAGTAATGCCATTTAATGGAAGTGTCCAAATCAACAACAACAATCATTCAATCTCAGTGAACTGCAACAAAGATTTCTTCAAGCTCATGTTTTGTGTGTCCATTTAACATTGGCCCTTTATTACTCTTCCCTACATTTTAATCCCTTGATCCCAGGCTTGCCATATTCAAAGGGGCAGTCTACGTTTAGATTGATAATAATCTGCCCTGTATTAAATCTGTATTCGGCAAAAATATTTCTATGCTTACAGGAAGATCAAGAATTGCCGAGGGCCTGGAAAATGTAAATGAGTGGTTCTAATTATTTTTGTGAACAACTGGGTGGTGGGGGTTGGGGGAGGAAGGGTGGAGTAAAGTTCTGAGAAAACTGTCTTTTATTTTTGAAATGTTGTATTGTCAATGATCCGCCGCTCACAAAATGGATGCCCCAGACCAAAATCATGGGATATAGCAGTTGTACTGAACCAGGAAGGCTCCTCAAATTCAATTCATTTTCTTTGCCATGTGAAGTTACTGTTAAGAAAAGTAATTCTGTAGAAATCTGAGATGCAGTGATAATCTAATACATATAATGTGTGCCCAAAATGAAAACTTTACCTCTGATTTTTGTATTAAGCTTTAAAATAATGTCTCCAATAGCAGGGCTTACTTTTTTTTATTAAGAGAACTGCTCTGGAGAGATCAGGATGCCCAAGGAACCAAACATGCCCAGTACCTAGTACATTGAGCAATCCAATTAACAAGGTACCTTTTGATTAAACGCTCTTTTTATAAATGCATGATTTTCATACATTTTCTGTACTGTTCACCAAACCATGATCTGAGATCATCATAAAAGCATTGAATCTACTCTACCATTCAACTCATCTCTTTTTTTCTCACGTTCTTATTTTAATTTTCATATTTCATGTATTCTCCCAAAATAGGCAAAGGCTGTTTGGCTTATGTGATCTGTATCAGCTCTCAGCCCAGAACCATTCAAACTATTCTCTCTGTAAATTGGTCTGCATTCTTTGGGTGCTTTTTGCACACCTCTCCAAGAAGGCTTGAACTATGTTCATCCTGCCTTCACCTGCTTTACTTTTCAGCCAAATCCAAATAACCTTTCACACCCACCTGTATTTAGGAGCATTGACTAGGAAATTGGAACATAGCCGCAACATTCTGGCACTTGGCTGGACAGTTCAGAGTTCAGAGTTGAGGGTTGAGAGTCAAAAATCACTTTCTGGCATTCCTTGCACTAGTACTTGCTTGGGAGATCAGCAGAAAGTGTTCAGGTGAGCTTTGTTCTATTCAGAAAGATGTGAAGATGTGGATATCAGAGCTCTTTATTTGTTAAGGACAATTGAGCGGGCAGTGGGGGACAGTGAATTGTAGTGAGTTGAGGTTGAAGACAGTGAGTCATGGGAATGGAAAAGGGAGGTGGTTGAATTGTAGAAAGATCTGTGCTCCAGGTAGAGGTGTGGGGATTGAAGGAAGAAGAAGAAATTGAAATTGGTTCATTATCGTCACAAGTACCAAGATATTGCACACCATACATACAGATCAATTCATTACAATAGTGCAGTGAGGTAGTACAAAGGAAAACAGTAACAGAATGCAGAATATTGTGGTACGGTTACAGAGAAAGTGCAGTGCAGGTAGACAATAAGATTTAAGGTTATGATATGATAGGTGGTGATATCAAAAGTCCACTTTTAAGCCCTTTTCTTCGCTCTGGCAGTGAACAGGTCTTTTAATGTCTGTAGCAGACAGCCAAAGATTTTCTCTGCTATACAAGAAGTCAATTTTAAGGGTGAAAAAAAACATTTCTGATTGAGGTTAGAGTTGGAATTGGATGCATGTCAGCTCTGGCAGTGTTTGTAGGCCATTACTTCCTACAAAGCGAAACCTAACATCATGAGTGTCTGTGATGCTTCACTCCCAGATGACGACTCATCCCTCGTAAGACGTCAAGCCCTGCTGGTGTACCTGGTGTGGCTCTGGAAACCTGTGCCAACCAACTGACGGGAGTGTTCGAGGGCATCTTCAATCTCTCACTGCTGCAGTCAGGGATTCCCATCTGTTTCATATCAGTGTCCAAGAAGAGCATGGTGAGCTGCCTTAATGACTATCACCCAGTGGCACTCACATCTATTGTGATGAAGTGCTCTAAGAGGTTGATCATGGCCAGAATCATCATCTCCTGCAAGGATCTGCTGCAATTTGCCTATTGTCAAGTAGGTCTACAGCAGGTGCAATCTTACTGGCTCTTCCCTTGGATCACCTGGCCAATACCAATACCTGCATCCGTCTGCTGCTTATTGACTGCAGCTTAGCATTCAATGCAATCATGCACTCAACTCTAATCAACAAGCTCCTAAACCTGGGCCTCTGTACCTGCCTCTGCAACTGGATTCTGTGGTCTCCTGGTGAGGAGACCACAGTCCAAGCGGATCATAAGTAACATCTCCTCCTCGCTGACAGTCAACACTGGCATACCTCATGGATCTGTGATTAGCCCACTGCTCTACTCTCTCTACACCCACGGTTGTGTGGCTAGGCACAGCTCATCCATCATCTATAAATCTGCTGACAACACAACTACTGTTGGCAAAATTTAAGATGGTGATGAAGAGGTGTGCAGGAACAAGATAGAAGAGCTAGTTGAGTGATGTGGCAGGAACAACCTTGTCCTTAACGTTACTAAGACGAAGGAATTGATTGTGGATTTCAGGAAAGGGAAGTTGAGGGAGCTCACACCAGTCTTCAGTGGGAGATCAGATGTGAAAAGGGTGAGCAGTTTTAAGTTTCTGGATGTTAACGTCTCTGAGGAGCTATCCTTGGCCTAACATATTCAGACAATTAAGGAAGACACAACAGTGGCTATATTTCATTAAGAGTTTGAGGAGAATTGGTATGTCACTAAAGTCACTCACAAATTTCCTTAGGTGTACCATGGAGAGCATTCTAACTGGTTGCATCAGTGTCCTGTAAGGGTTGGGGGGTGGGGGGAGCGGTCACTGCACAGGATCAGAAAAACCTGCAGAAAGTTGTAAACTCTGCCAGCTCCATCATGAACTACATCTTCAAGGAGCAATGCCTCAGAAAGGCGGCATCCATTATTAAGGACCCCCATCACCGAGGGCATGCCCTCTTCTTATTGCTCCCATCAAAGAGGGGACACAGGAGCTTGAAGACACACAGTCAACATTCTAGAAACAGCTTCTTCCCCTCTGACATCAGATTTCTGAATGGATAATAAACCTATGGACACTTCCCCAGTATTTTCCCCTCTCTTTTTGCACTATTTATTTTGATTTATAGTTTTTAATATTATGTATTGCCATGTACTGCCAATGCAAAACAACAAATTTCACAACATATTCCACTGATGTTAAGTCTGATTCTAATTTTGATTCAGATTCAGTGGAAGTCTTATCGATGGAGCCCTCAGCTTCTAACTATTTGCAAATGCGCATCACGCTCCAGATTATAGCAAGTCCAAAGACCTAACTCTTAAACAGTTGCACCTCTCTTCAAATCCCACCTCCTTCTAAGGGAAACAAGCTGCAGTTAATGCCTCCATGACTGGCCTTCTGAAGCACTTCATGATGATGGATGTTAATAGTTATTAAGGCATATTACTTTGTTTCTCTTAGTTACCGCCATGATAGCTGTCTTCTTAAAGCAGATAGGAACCATGGATTGAAGCAGGGAGAGGTGAAAAATGTCTGCAGAGTACCCCACCTACTAATCTCTGTAAATTGCGACACAGGGAGCAGTTTGTGGTAAAACCAAGCCTTTCATTGGCCAGAGATGCACTGATTGCTTGTTGCTGATCTTGAACTGGACACAAAGCTTTGCATTTTGGTTCCACAGTAGAAACATGGTGGAGGCTTGGCATTCATATGCAAATTCAGAGAGTCATTTCCTCTGGAAGGTTCTGCTTAAAAATCACCTGGATTTAGGCTACGTCCACAGTAGACCGGATAAACCATAACCAAAGCTTTTTCTCTTCGTTTTGACCCTCCGTCCACACTGAAACGGTGTTTTCCTCCCCTGAAAACGGAGCTTTTCTAAAACACTCTCCAGAGTGTTTAAATCTGAAAACGCTGGTTGGCCGTTGTAGTGTGTACAGGGTACTGGCTAATTTTAAAAACGCTGTCATGACGTGCCGGAACAAATGGTGGCGGCAGCGCAGCATTTCATTGTTTTCTTGAACACAACCTCCAACACCACAACAACAATATCTGACAATAGATGTGTAACAGCCTAATGTAACACTGTATGGAAGTACAAGATAACACTGATGCAGACATGTTTTATACACTTAACAAGGTGCTTTATTAATGTATTGTTTGTGCAAACATTCAGTAGATGCAATTGTCACTTTTGCCCAGTAACTCATTTTATTGCACATGTTAAATACAGCAAAATAATACACAAAGACATGACAAAAGTAAAGGCAAACAAATGAGGTATCAGCAAATTTCACTTTTGCCCAGTAACAAGCCTTATTGCATTTAGTTGTAGTTGTCGTCCCTTTCATCAGTGAAGAGACTGTGGCTGTAGGAAATGTTTCTGGACAAATGCGAACCAAGTCTTTCGTTTGGCAATTTTTAAAATGTTTTTCTAGTCTGTAACTGGACAAACGCGCACCAAGTCTTTCGTTTGGCAATTTCCTTTTAAATTTTTCTAGTCTGTAACTGGACAAACGTGCACCAAATCTATTGTTTGGCAATTTCCTTTTAAGTTTTTCTAGTCTGTAACTGGACAAACGTGCACCAAGTATACCATTTCCTCTTCGCTTGTTTTCTGTGTGTCCTGTGCATGCCCAGTAGGAGGAGATTCGTGCAAGTACCCACTTTAAAGTGGATGGAGGTATTTTCAAAAACGCCTGGTGTGGAGGCCTATCGTTTTTACGCGAAACCAGCGTTTTCAAAATGATCCGGTCTAGTGTGAATGTAGCCTTATTCTGAAACAAGAGAAAATCTGCAGATGCTGGAAATCCAAGCAACACACTCTTTTCCATAAATGCTGCCTGGCCTGCTGAGTTCCTCCAGCATCTTGTGTCTGTTACCTGGATTTATTGATCTATCTGCAGTGTGTTGGTCGAACTAACCTGTAAAATATTTTTCTATGCTTATACAATAACAATCAGTATTTATATTTCATGTTTAAGGTGGAAAATTATCTGAAAATATTTTGTAGAAATAACTTACCAAAATGAGAGGTAGCGACAATCAGAACAATATTTGGTTACAGTGACACAAAGGAAATTAAAGAGAAGGAGGGGATTCTAAGCCAGTTGATGAAGACAAGAAGTCTTTAGGGAAATCCAGCAATTTGAGAAGTTGGGTGACCTGACGGAGATTTATATGAAGAAATCAGGAAAAGTTTTTTCGACATGAATGAGAATAGCAATGCTTGAGTCAAAGAGCACTCAAACGACAGGTGAACAGATTTCGATCAGAGTTAGGTTAAGCTCAGCAAGAATTTTAGTTGTTCAGCTTTACAGAGAGGTTATTGTAACTTATGTAAAGTAGTATGTTTAAACTGTTTAAATTTTATATTTATCTTACTATGGAATCACATTACTTCTGAAAATTACTTCACTTTTCATTGACAGTATGAACAGGAACAACAAAGGTTGGAAGAACATGAAAATGTCCCAGAGTTTGTCAAGATCAAAGAAACTTTGAGGACAACAAAGAAAGCAGCTACAGTGAATGGCTAGATTAACTAGTGGAGAATAAAATAGTGATTAACTTACGCTGTGCCTCTTGGTATCCTAGCCCATGAAGTGATGGGAAAGATGGAACTTGTAGTTTTCAACAATGAACTGAATTATTTCTGGTAAAATTTGGCTCATTTTTCACTTAAAGCACAACAGTTCTCAAATCTGAGCAATCATTTTTATCGTATTATCAGTGGGTCATTTCACTCATTTGGTTATTCTCAGTTTTGGAAACATCTGTTTGTCCACAGTAGCCGATTACTTTGTATTTTCTTTTGGCCATTTTAAACAGGTATGAACCAAGTTCCTCTAAAGATGTAATCTACTATGGTCAGAAATGACTGATATTAAACAATTGTATGTCATATTGTCTACAGTATAGCTAATTACAAAGATAGTTTACTGAATGAAATGGTTTACAAAGTGTGTTTATTGGAACAACATTAGCTTTGTTAGCATTGTGGACTTCAGGAAGGAGCAGACGAACCATCCTCCTCTGTGAATACATGGCTCCTCCATAGCGAGAGTTAAGTACACCAAGTTCCTGGGAGTTCACATCATGGATGACCTCCCCTGATCCCTCAATATCACCTCCCTGAACAAGAAGGCATAGCATTGCCTCCACTTCCTAAGAAAGTTGAGGCAAGCAAGGCTCCCTCCCATCTTAACTGTGTTTTACAGGAGCACTATTGAGAGTATCCTGATAAGTTGCATCTCCATCTGTAATGGGAACAGTCAAACATCGGACCAAACGTCCCCACAAAGGACTGTGAGAACAGATGAGAAGTTCATAGGGGTCTCTCTGCCATCCACCAAGGACATTTATCAGGACCACTGCATACACAAGGCCCTTGGTATTATTAAGGATCCCACTCATCCATCCAGCATCACCTTTGACTTTCTACCATCAGGCAAGAGACTACAATGCATAACAATAAGAATGGTCAGGATGAGAAACAGTTCCTTCACCCCAGGCTATTAGGCTTCTGAACTCCCTGCTGCATCACTTTCAAAGTGTCACTGGTTAATCTGTTCCGTACTTTCCAACATTTAATACCAATGCACTTTAGTTTGTTATTTATGTGTAATTCATCTGTAGATTTTGTCCTTACCTTCATGAGTTATCATGTTTCATGTGTGTTATGTGTACTTCTTTGCTTTACTCCCTGGTTCAGAGAAATGTTGTCTTTTTTCTATATACATTATATGGTTATAGGTATACATTATATACATGTATATAGTTAAATGACAATAAACTTGACTTTGGGCAAGTCAAAAATAAATAATTAACCATTTGTACACTTCCTTTAACTAATCAAAATAGTTCACTTTATTAGATTTTTTTCAGTGTCTTGCATTCCAGCTACATGAGAATTACATTAAGGACAAACAGGTGAAGAGCTGGCAGAAATAATAGTATACTAGAAATGTAGAATTGACAGGAAAAAGAATGTCTCTTCTGAAAAGGTATTTACGTACAATATAAATATACTAGTTTCAATTTAGCATTTAGTGAAACACAACAATTGACTCAGTTGAATGATAGTACTATCTAGTGGATTCTGGCTAATTGAGCCATTGGTTAATTGGGGAAGCCACTTATTTGGGACAATTCTTAAAGAACAAAAACTATTCAAGAAAATAGCTGGGATTCCCTTCACTTATTTGGGATACTATGCCATTTAATTGGGACAGGAGACTGTTGCTGAACAGTTCCTAACTAGCGTCAGTCACATGCAAACAACAGGAATACTGCAGATGCTGGAAATTCAAGCACCACACATCAAAGTTGCTGGTTCACCAGCAACTTTGATGTGTGTTGCGTCAGTCACATGCACTTGTGTTAGCCGTTAGACGCTACACCGTGCTTAGAGCAAACAGTTTTTAAATAGCATCAGTTGCATGTGTTTGTGTTCAAAAAGCAATGACCTTTGTCACTGACAGTTGGCAAAAAAACAAGCAGTAAGACAATTCAGAACTGCTTTGCTCATTGCAGTTTCAAGCATTCAGGCTTGGAGAAGCCAGAAATGGCTGGGATTGAAAATGGAACAATTCCACTACTTCAACAAGTTAGGTACTGCGAAGAAATTGAAGGTATCAACAATCATCTTGAACGTTGCAATGAAGATTTGAAGGGTGCAATCATCAAAAACATTGTATGAAAGAGGTCTGCACCGATTTTGTTCATTTACGTGAAATGGGGGAGATGCGTTTAAGAGCAGAGTTGATAGTGGAGGAAGGGAAGCCCCTTTCTTTAAAAGAGGAAGACATCTCCCTCATCCTAGAATGACAAGCCTCATCCTGAGAGCAGATGCGGCGGAGATGGAGGAATTGCGAGAAGGGGATGGCGTTTTTGCAAGAGACAGGGTGAGAAAAGGAATAGTCCAGATAGCTGTGAGAGTCAGTAGGCTTATAGTAGACATCAGTGGATAAGCTGTCTCCAGAGACAGAGACAGAAAGATCTAGAAAGGGGAGGGAGGTGTCGGAAATGGACCAGGTAAACTTGAGGGCAGGGTGAAAGTTGGAGGCAAAGTTAATAAAGTCAACGAGTTCTGCATGCGTGCAGGAAGCAGCGCCAATGCAGTCGTCGATGTAGCGAAGGAAAAGTGGGGCACAGATACCAGAATAGGCACGGAACATAGATTGTTCCACAAACCCAACCAAAAGGCAGGCATAGCTAGGACCCATACGGGTGCCCATAGCTACACCTTCAGTTTGGAGGAAGTGGGAGGAGCCAAAGGAGAAATTATTAAGAGTAAGGACTAATTCCGCTAGACGGAGCAGAGTGGTGGTAGAGGGGAACTGATTAGGTCTGGAATTTATTACTCTGTTCTGTTTGCATGGAACTTCAGCTAATTGGGGCAGCTACTGAAACAATTACGACAAAAGAGACTACATATTATAATTTTTTAGGAAATTATTGGTGTAATTGAACTTGGCTGTACCCATATTCACTACACTTTAAGTGTAACAAAGAAATAATGTTTTCTTTCAAAACTGCTTATATTTCTCATATTCCCTTAAAATTATTTTCCTATTATGTACTACTAACTAGGCAACAAGCATTAATGATCATAAATATGAAGATGGAGGAGACAAAAAGGAGGAGAAAGAAGAGATGAAGCAACCCAGAGAGCCACTTGTTGATTGAACTTCCCATGAAAAATTCATACCAGTGCCATTCAGATTACTATAATCCAATTTTCCCACTTACTAGTGATCCTGCACCATAAATTCTATCTGAAACTGACCACAGAATCCATTTGATGGCAACGCAAAAATAAAAGCCTGCAGAAAATAACTGTTCCTAATTTCAAACGTGCCAGTCGAAATTTATGAATAAGACTATTTCAAATGCACAAAGAAGTTTTCTAAATATATATGTACATTACATTGACAGCTATCCCTTCTGTGCGTTTCCTGTTCTTTCACTCCAAAGTAGTATTTTGTCAGTTGTTGCAGACTGCATGATGGAGACCACAGATGATCTTGGTGATTAATTTTTAACACCTCAGGTTCAACAAAATTTAGTCAAGATTGCATGCTTCATCTTGAACAGGAGCAGACTGGGCTGGCTGACTGGTTGGCAAGGACGCTGGTGAAGAGAGAGTGGTAGGAGAGTGAATATGGTCTTCCTGACCGAGGACAATGGAACAATCTATGAAATCTCCTGGAGGACATGCTCCAGACTATCATTGTCACAATGGTAACAAATGGACTTTGCATGGCAAAAATTTAAGCTTTTCATTGGCATTAATGTGCGGCTACCATTTGTGCTGCAGTAGGACCATGTCATTGGTTATGAAATTGTGCATTGTTTTGGATTCAAATCACTAGCTGTATTGCTCCTGGAACTTGTATGGCTTGTGAAAACAATGCAAAGTCATAATTACCTGACTATTGAAAACAAATCTTCAGAAAATTCTCCAGTTACACAGAGCTGGGTAAGCATGGGTGCAGATCTTTGCACAGCAGCATTCTTAGTTAACTTCTTCACCTCTAAAGCAAAATAAAGCAGGTGGAATAAGTGTTGTGCAAAGCAAGATGCCTATCTTCAGAATTGTGGTTTTCAAGCTTAAAACACAGTCCTGTTGCTAACTGTTTTTCAGTTAGCCTCAGAACACGGAGGACTGAAAAAAATCAAAACAACACAAGTGAGACAGAACCAAAACCAGTCAGAGGTGCAAACACCCAAAGTGATCACAAGCATCATAGCAAAGTAAGTTTCCTAGAAGTGGTGCATCTCTTACAAAAGTACAATTTGCTGACATGAATATTCTGTTTTTTGATCCCATCTCTTCTATTTGTCCCCTTAAAAAAGGGATTAGTGATATTCACCAGTTTCTCACCCATAATAGTTGTGTTAAAGTCTACTCTCCAATAAGGGGCAAACATGCCAAATAACTGAGAAACTTTTAACCTTTCCTCATTCAATCCAATTTGAACTCCCAAGTTACGTGTTCAAAATTGCCATCTTTTCTACAGCCTGCATTGTACATGTCAGGTTTAACATCCATGTAAACATCACAGAGGAAACCTAGTTATAGCTTTGGAAGTAGCAGGTAGTCTCGATGCATTGAGTACATTATGGGATTCTGACAAATTTCAAACTGACACAATACTTTTTATGGGTTCTTTTTTTAAGGGCACGATGTGGTTTTTGTTCTCTGCACATTGAGTGCCAGATTGTCTTCTTTATATGTAGAAGTTCTTTTTTGGGTGCCTTTGTTTTGTAGCTGCCTATTAGGAGATGAACCTCAAGGTTGATAATGAATATACTTTGAACTTGAACATCACTCCACAAATGCCTTCCTCTATACAGAGGGTAGTACTGTCCATCATCTCCTTTCTTTTTCAATCTTTTTATTAATTTCAACATCATAAACATTACAAAAAATAAGTACAGAGCAATTGGGATTATATTGATAATAATTAGTTTATACAAGTATAAACTCAAATGGCACATACTTACTAAGCCTCCCAAAATCTCGGAAAATTACAATAAAATATAGAAAAAATATACATGAAAATACAGAAATATCATAAAAAAACAAAAAAAGAAAAAATATATATCCCATTAGAAAAAAAAACTAATCTAACCAAACTAGAAGAAAACTAAAGAGAAAAAAAAGAGAAAAAGAAAGGGCTATTATGATATCTCAGATAAAACCAACAGTGTCGCTACTTCCGCTCCTCTCCCCGTATGTTGAAGTAACAAAATAGAATTGGAAAGGGTCAAATTACATCATGTGAAAATATTGAATAAGTGGTCTCCAAATCTCACCAAATTTAATAGATGGGTCATAAATGACACTTCTAATTTTTTCTAAATTTAAACAAGACATAGTTTGAGAAAACCAATGAAATGTAGTAGGAGGATTAATCTCTTTCCAATTCAATAGTATAGATCTTCTAGCCATTAGAGCAACAAAAGCAATCATCCGACAAACTGAGGGGGTCAGATGACGTTGTTCTATCATTGGTAAACCAAAGATGGCAGTAATAGGATGAGGTTGTAGATCAATATTCAAAACAGTTGAAATAATATCAAAGATATCGTCCCAATATTTCTTCAACAAAGGGCATGACCAAAACATATGAATTAATGAGGCTATCTCAGAATGACACCGATCACATACAGGGTTTATATAAGAGTAATAACAAGCTAGTTGATCCTTAGACATATGAACCCTGTGTACAACTTTAAACTGTATCAACGCATGTTTAGCACATATAGAGGAAGAATGAACTAGTTGGAAAATTTTTTGCCATTTCTCAGTAGGTAAAGTGAGCTTAAGTACCCTTTCCCAATCATTCTTAACTGTATTCGAAACATCTGGATTTATTTTCATTATCATATTATAAGTAATTGCTATTGAACCTTTCTGAAAGGGATTTAAATCTAAAATTTTTTCCATTATATCAGTAGAATATGAAATCGGAAAGGTAGTAAGAGCAGTATTTAAAAAGTTTCTGATCAGTAAATATCTGAAAAAGTGGGATCTAGGTAAATTATACTTATTAAATAATTGTTCAAAAGACATAAAACAATTATCCAAAAATAAATCAGAAAATCATATTATACCTTTCATTTTCCAGACTAGATAGGCTTGGTCCAAAAACGAAGGATGAAAAAGAAAATTGGATACAATAGGGCTTGCTAAAATAAATTGATTCAGTCCAAAAAATTTTCAAAACTGAAACCATATTATTGGGTTATCCATTTATTTGTCCAATTTAGAAAAATCAAAAGGGAGCAGGGTTCCTAAAATAGAACCGAATGAAAATCCTGAAACAGGATTACGTTCAAGATTAACTCATTGTGGACTAGAAACTGTGTCCCAATTCCATGTCCAAAATTTTAAATAACGAATATTAATTGCCCAGTAATGAAATCTAAAGTTCGGCAATACAAAACCGCCCTCCTTATTGGGCTTCTGTAAGTACCTTTCACCTAGTCTAGGATTTTTATTCTGCCATATGTATGAGGAAATTTTTGAATCGTGGTACTAGGCAGGGTTGCCCTCTAAGTCCTTTATTATTTATTTTTGCTTTAGAACCCTTAGCAATTGCTATTCAAAATTCACTAAATATTTTCGGTATTACTTGTGGGAAAGAGATACATAAGTTATCATTATATGTAGATGACTTATTGTTGTATATTTCTGACCCAGAGAAATCTATTCCTGCAATTTTATTCTTGTTGACTAAGTTTAGTAAATTTTCTGGCTGCAAACTGAATCTTAATAAGAGTAAACTTTTTCCGTTAAATATGCAGGTTCTAAATTATAAACGTTTACCATTTAGGTAAGTTACTGATCACTTTACATATTTAGGAATAAAAATCACCAAGGAGCATAAGGATTTATTAAAGGTTAATTGTTTACCTTTATTTGATCAGATTAAAGGTTTGTTTACTAAATGGTCACCAATGTCTTTGTCATTAATTGGTCGGATCAACGCTGTTAAGATGATTATTTTACCTAAGTTTCTATATTTATTTCAAGCACTGCCAATCTTCATTCCGAAATCTTTTTTTGATAATGTTGATTCAAAAATTTCCTCATACATATGGCAGAATAAAAATCCTAGACTAGGTAAAACATCATCTCCATATAGTTAAAAAAAAAACTTTCTCATCATATTGAATACTGTGGAAACAACATTGCTTGCAAAATGTCCAAGCTGAGGAGAAAGGGGATCTACTTATCAAAAAAGAACTGCAGATGCTGGAAATTTAAAACAAAACATCACTGGAGAGGGAAACAGAACTATCATTTCAAGTCAAAGACCCATTGTTCGAACAGAATCACTTGCATGCCTAATATTTTTTTTATTGCAACCAAAATTGCTGACTGTGTTGTGCTTAGGGAAAATAGACTTTGCATTACCATAAAGTAACCAACCAAAAGAAGAATTCTGAAACTAGCCGTTCAATGACCAAGAAGAATGTGTAAGCATAGACAAATGGCGTCAAATTAGATTTCTGTTCTATAAGGAAAAATAAGGAGCAGAAAGGTGGGTTAAAAGTAAAAGTAAAATACAAAAAAAATTATGTACAACAATTATTTTCCTACAATACTTCACATACATTTGTTAATTAGCAATACTAAGGAGGCTTATTGCCAATAACACTGGACAACAAAGATTGTACTTCCTGAATACTTCTGGGTGTACCTTGTGGATATTGGGCTGCTTATCATGAAAATCACTGTGAAACTTCCAATGATTACACCTTTTTTAAGAAACCACCTATTTTGTTATTTCTATTTATAGTTCAATTAAAATGTTGCCCACAATGTAAGCTGAAACCATGATGTGTAACAGGTCAGTAAATATTAATTTTCTGCATTCCCATTTAGACCTCTTCCCTGTAAACCTTGGTGCAGTTAATTGCAGGCATGGTGAGAGGTTTCACCAGGACATTGTGATCATGGAGAAACGATATCAGGACAACTGGAATCCATCAGTGTTGGCTGATTATTGTTGGACACTGTAAGCAAGAAGCCTCAGACACTGAGTACAAATGGAAATCATCAATAAAGCATTTTGGCTTAGTTGAACTATTGCAAAGCATCATCACTGTTGCACAATTAAACACATTATATTCAATAAAATTTGATTCCTTGTTTCTCCAAATTCTACATGATACAAGTAGCCTGAATTTATATTTGTGTTCAGCTTCAAGTGGTCTATCATAAAGAAAAAAAATTCTGAGGCAACAAAAGGAAAGAGAAAGGATCTAGCATATCTGACAAATAAACTCTTGGGCTTGCAGCTGGGTACAGGTATCCATTTTAACTGATGTTTCAATGACAAACACTGCCATCTTCATCAGGGATGATGCCTGAGCATGCCTAGTTTAGTGGTATATATACCCCTGTTATCTGACCCTCCTGATTGGTTAGTCCTCACTGTCCCACCTTGCTGACTCTTGAATTCCAGTTCTTTCTTAGAGAGAGACCTTTGTCTTTGTTAAAATCCTTATTCTGTAGTCTTACTTCAATGGCTTCCTTTACCAGGCGGTCCCAAAAGCCTTTGGCATGACACAGTAGTTTTGTGCTGTCGACTTCAATCCTCTGGTCATTATGCATGCAATGATCCGCTCCCGCTGATTTCTCCGTGTAATCTAAATGGATGCACGTCCTGTGCTTCTTGATGCAGGTTTCCACCGTGCACCCCGTCTGGCTGATATACGCTGCTCCGCGTTCACAGGGAATCCTGTAAGCACCATCCATCCTGAGTCCCAAGCCACCTTTGACCTGATGAGGCTGGGATTTGAGCTTCCTTGAGGGTTTGTGGATGGTACTAATCCAGTATTTCTTCAGGATCCTGATGATTCTTCCAGAAACCGTGGAGCTGTTCTTCCTACTTTGATTTAGGATGTGAATATTATCCACGAGGAAATAAGATGATTATGCACAATGTTCCTACAGAATGGCTACAAGACGAAGGAAATCAAACAAGGCTGGCCGAAAAACCAGCAAACCTAACAGCAAGGAGGAACCCATCGCTACCACCTGTCTTCCCTATATTTCCACGGTTTCTGGAAGGATCATGAAAAGGATCATCTGTCCTCAGATAACAAGACTTAACTTTTTGGCCTGTTTCATTTGTGTCTACACTGTATAATCAGTGATTCAGTATATTCACAGGTGAGATATGGTTGATCATTTAGCATTGAATCATTACATTTTGTAACTCAGATATCGACATTTATCTGAGTTTTTGCTGAGGTTCCATCAGCAACTTCATATCAGTAACAAACAAAGCAGGGCATCGGAGTTCAGAGTTCAATTCCGACATCATCTGTAAGGAGTTGATGTTATGTCCTCCCCTTGGGAATACATGGGTTTTCCTTGGTGCCCTCGTTTCCTCCCACAGTCCAAAGACATACCAGGTTGGTTGATTGGTCATTGGAAGTTGTCCCGTGATTCGGTTAGGGTTAATCGAGGTTGTCAGGAGTTGCTGGGATGGCATGGCTCAGAAAGGCAGGAGGGCCTTCTCTGTGCTGTATCGCTAAATAAATAAGTCAGAATCAGAATCAGGTGTAATATTACTGGCCTATGTTGTGAAATTTGTTGTTTTGTGTCACCAGTACGGTGCAAAACATGATTAAAAACTATAAATTACAGTAAGATATATACTGTAATTCCGTATCATTCATTATGGTCTTTCCTGCTCTTCTTGTTCTGTTGCAAATGATTGAATCTGTTCATGTGTTCAAATTTATATAAGTTTGATTATTGATGTTTGCACATGTAACGGTACTACTAATTTCCGATTGCTCACAGCTGTTTGCACTGTTGTCTTGTAGATTGTTGGTTGCTATTGTGTTGTCTGTTATGGTACTGTCCTGTGTTTTATGCTTGGCACCAAACCACAATCAATTCTGGTATGTTTCACATACTGGCAATAGAGTGATTCTAACAAGTATATATATAAATTAAAAAGTAGTGCAAAAAGAGAGAAAAAAAAAGAAAATAGTGAGGTTCATTGTCTGTTCAGAAATCTGATGATGGAGGGAAAATGTTGACTGTGTGTCTTCAGGTTCCTGTATCTTCTCTTTGATGGTGGCAATGAGAAAAGGGCATGTCCTGGGTTATAGATGGATGGCAATTTTGAGGCATTGCTTTTTGAAGATGTTCTCGATGGCTGGGAGGCAAGTGCCCATGTTTGACCTTGCAGAGTTTACAACACCCTGCAGTCCTTTGCAGTGGCCCCTTCATACGAGATGGAAATGCAAGCGGTTAGAATGCTCTTCATGGTATGTCAGCAGAAATTTGCCCGTCTTTGGTGACATACCAAATCTCCAATACATTGTATATCCAATGTATACCAATACATTGAGCCCAGAATGGATCTTCAAAGATGTTGACACCCAGGAACTTGAAACTGCTCACTATTTCCACTTTTGATCCCCCCACTCCCACTCAATGAGGACTGTTGTGTGTTCCCTCAGCTTCCCCTTCCTGAAGTCCACAATCAATTCCTTGGTTTTACTGAAGTTGAGTGCAAGGTTGTAGTTGTGAAACCACTTAACCAGCTAATCTACCTCACATCATCTGAAATTGAGTTGCTATTTATAATAGCCCACTCCTTCACTACTAACCTCAACACTGTCCTTGTGCTTATGAGGAAGAATTAGATTTTTATCCCATCCTCTTTCTCCCTTTGATCCCTCATTACTCCCTGAGTTCCCTCTCTCCTTACACCTCACATCCATCATTCCTCTCCTTGGTCTTTTCCTTTATCTATCTCATTATCTTTGCTTTCCTTTCCTGATTGTCAGTTTTCTCTCTGCTCAGGGGAAATCACATCTTCTTTATAATTTCCAGTGCGATGTGCTTTAAATAAGTCCCCTAGGAGATCGAACCTATTTTTGTGAGTTGTTACTCTTTTTTTTAAATTGGTTTACACCAATTTGGCTTTTGAGATGTTCCATAACTCCGTCTAGCCTGATTCTCAAAGTTCAAAGTACATTTATTATCAAAGTCTGCATAAATTATACAACTTTGAGATTTGTCTGCTTACAGGCAGCCACAAAGCAATAAGCCCAAAAGGACCTATTTTAAAAAAAAAGACAAACACCCAACGTACAGAGAGGAAAAAAACAGATCATGCAAACAATAAAACAAGTGTCAATATTCAGAAGGAAATTGAGTCCATGAACCCAAAGCCCAGAGCAGACTGAGCAGGCCCATATCCTCAGTCTCAGTTCATCAAATGGGCAAATCACCACGAGGCTCACAGACACTAAACCCGGAGCAGCCGGGGCATGACACAGCCTTAGCCTCAGGGCCGAGGAGAGTGGAGTAAAACATAATGTCACGGAGCAGAGCCGGTCCCAACACCCCTCAATTTGAATCTATCTGGACTAGTGTTTAAAATGCCCAAGCCCCAGTCACCCCTTGTACTCAGGCCCAGGCCTCGCCACATCAATAATCTCAGGACCTCCTGGACCCTGCATTCCGGTCTGCACTTGTCGCTTCCAAATTAGTCTGATGTTTAGATGGATCCAAGCTTGCTCCTGTTCTGGGGTACGGGCTCCAAAACTCTCCCCAACTCCCCCTCAAATGTGCCTTGATCGCACTCTGACTCCATCTTGCACCGGCTCACCTCAACCCTTGGACTGGCCTCGCTTTCGCTCATTCCCTCACTGTGGTGATCGCTTACCAAAATTTTCCACATAAAAAGTGCTACTAATAATTTAGTCGTATTATCGCTTTGAAAACCACACGTAAGCTGTCACCCACCTCAGTAGCACCATCTTATAGACAATAGACAATAGGTGCAGGAGTAGGCCACTCGGCCCTTTGAGCTAGCACCACCATTCACTGTGATCATGGCTGATCATCCACAATCCGTACCCTGTTCCTGCCTTCTCCCCATATCTCTTGACTCCAATATCTTTAAGAGCTCTATCTAACTCTTTCTTGAAAGCATCCAGAGAATTGGCCTCCACTGCCTTCTGAGGCAGAGTGTTCCACATATCCACAACTCTCTGAGTGAAAATGTTTTTTCTCAACTCTGTTCTAAATGGCCCACCCCTTATTCTTAAACTGTGGCCTCTGGTTCTTAAACCAGAATTTCAGTCCTTGTGAATAACCCTAACATCTATGGGTTTCTTTATTGTGTGCTTTCCCCTAATTTTTCATTTCATTCTGTCAATGAAATGAAAAATTAGTGTGGCATTCTCAAGACAGTTTATGAAGTTACTCCACTCGCTTCTCTTACGTCTTCATTTGACTTCAAATGTGGTTCTGCTGCTGTTGGAGCTTGCCATCTGCGTTCTGGTGGTTTGTTTTTGGGCCGATTGGGCAATCTGGTGCTTCACTGTCTCCAAGAGGGTTCCATGAGGCTTCGAGCCAAGCGTGCAGCACGGAGGCCATGGAGCCTGCAGACGGAGCACGGGCCATTTCTCACTGATTGAAGCGCCAAGGAAGATCGAAACCATTGAGGTGGGCGTGGAGGGCGAGCAAGTGTTCAGTGCTGTCTACTAGCCTCTGGCTCATTGCTGCCGGAGAACGGTGCCTGCATGTGACAACCCTCCTCTCCTTCCTGCTCACTGCTCCCAAGGGAAGGTCCTTGCGTTCAAATGATCTCCCCATCTCCCTCGATGCTGTTGGAGGACGGTGCCAGAGCAAGGTCCAATCAACGTGGTATGTGGATTGGACTCTAATTTACGTATGAAGTGTTCCTACTTTTTCTGGTTGCTCCTTTTTTTTTGGTGCTATTTTGGGCAATTTTGTAGATAAGGAACACTGAACTGAATTGAAATATGCCTTTTGAATTTGTGTTTTATATTCTGTGTTTTTTCTCCCTTTTTTGTTGCTGTTTGCATGATTATTTTTGCATGTGGGGGTGGGGGGAGCTCTGATGTTCTTTTTCTTTGAACGGGTTCCATGGTTCTACTTTGTTTCATGGCTGTCTGTGGAGAAGATGGATCTCAGGGTTGTATGCTACATACATACTTTGATAATAAATGTACTTTGAATCCCTTTGAATCAACTTGTGCCTTAATTTAGAAATAACTTTTAATCTTATCTACCTCTTCTTTCAGGAAATTACTTTTGTTTGCAAATGGCAGTACTGCATATGAAAAATTAATGCATGCACTCCCTCCAAAGAATGAGTGAAGGTTTGGACAAGAGTAATTTTCGGCCTCTGGCGTATGTCCTGTGATTCAACACAGAACTTCGCAGCAGAGCTTTTGTGAGGGATATTTTGTTATTTAGATAGGTAACCTTACAAGACTTGTTGCGCAAGGGGAAAATAAACACCACAGATTTTTTTGATATTAAGTCAGTAATGATGATTACAAACCAAGATAAGATTTGAATTGATTCAAAGGAAGAAAATGCTCACCCCTTCTTTAGGCAACTCTGCCACAGTTTTTAAAAAGCTGGTGCTTCAACCTGCCTCGTTATTCATTAAAGCAGCACATACAAAGTGGCGGAGGAACTCGTGTGACCAGGCAGCATCTATTGTAAAGAGTAAACAGTTGGCACTTCCGGCCGATCCTGATGAAGGGACTTGACCCAAAGTGTCAATTATTTACTCTTTCCCTGGCCTGCTGAGTTCCTCCAGCATTTCGTATGTGCGGCTTGGATTTCCAGCATCTGCAGATTTTCTCCCGTCCTTTTTCTTTAGTTTGCTTACCAATTTTTAATGTGAATTTCAAAGTTCAAAGTAAGTTTATTATTAAAGTACATATATGTCACCACATACAAACCTGAGACTTGTTTTCTTGCAGGCATACTCAGTAAATCCAAGGACCATAATAGAATTAATGAAAGACCACACCCAACAGGGTGTACAAACAACTAATATGCAAAAGACCACAAACTGTACAAATACAAATACCAAAAGAATAAAGAAGCAATAAATATTGAGAACATGAGATGAAGAGTCCTTGAAAGTGAGTCCATAGGTTGTGGTAAATTGGATCAGCAAGTTTGCTGATGATACAAAGATTGGAGGTGTAGTGGACAGTGAGGAAGGTTTTCAGAGCCTGCAGAGGGACTTGGACCAGCTGGAAAAATGGGCTAAAAAATAGCAGATGGGGATTAATACTGACAAGTGTGAGGTATTGCACGTTGGAAGGACAAACCAACGTAGAACATACAGGGCTAATGGTAAGGCACTGAGGAGTGCAGTGGAACAGAGGATCTGGGAATACAGATACAAAATTCCCTAAAAGTGGCGTCACAGGTAGATAGGGTCGTAAAGAGAGCTTTTGGTACATTGGCCTTTATTAATCAAAGTATTGAGTATAAGAGCTGAAATGTTATGATGAGGTTGTATAAGGCATTGGTGAGGCCGAATCTGGAGTATTGTGTTCAGTTTTGATCACCAAATTACAGGAAGGATATAAATAAGGTTGAAAGCATGCAGAGAAGGTTTACAAGGATGTTGCCGGGACTTGAGAAACTCAGTAACAGAGAAAGGTTGAATAGGTTGGGACTTTATTCCCTGGAGCGTAGAAGAATGAGGGGAGATTTGATAGAGGTATATAAAATTATGATGGGTATAGATAGAGTGAATGCAAGCAGGCTTTTTCCACTGAGGCAAGGGGAGAAAAAAACCAGAGGACATGGGTTTAGGGTAAGGGGGGAAAAGTTTAAAGGGAACATTAGGGGAGGCTTCTTCACACAGAGAGTGGTGGGAGTATGGAATGAGCTGCCAGACGAGGTGGTAAATGCGAGTTCTTTTTTAACATTTAAGAATGAATTGGACAGATACATGGATGGGAGGTGTATGGAGGGATATGGTCCGTGTGCAGGTCAGTGGGACTAGGCAGAAAATGGTTCGGCACAGCCAAGAAGGGCCAAAAGGCCTGTTTCTGTGCTGTAGTTTCTATGGTTTCTATGGAACCATTCATAGAAAACATAGAAACATAGAAAATAGGTGCAGGAGTAGGTCATTCGGCCCTTCGAGCCTGCACCGCCATTTATTATGATCATGGCTGATCATCCAACTCAGAACCCTGCACCAGCCTTCCCTCCATACCCCCTGATCCCCGTAGCCACAAGGGCCATATCTAACTCCCTCTTAAATATAGCCAATGAACTGGCCTCAACTGTTTCCTGTGGCAGAGAATTCCATAGATTCACCACTCTCTGTGTGAAGAAGTTTTTCCTAATCTCAATCCTAAAAGGCTTCCCCTTTATCCTCAAACTGTGACCCCTCGTTCTGGACTTCCCCAACATCGGGAACAATCTTCCTGCATCTAGCCTGTCCAATCCCTTTAGGATTTTATACGTTTCAATCAGATCCCCCCTCAATCTTCTAAATTCCAACGAGTACAAGCCCAGTTCATCCAGTCTTTCTTCATATGAAAGTCCTGCCATCCCAGGAATCAATCTGGTGAACCTTCTTTGTACTCCCTCTATGGCAAGGATGTCTTTCCTTAGATTAGGGGACCAAAACTGCACACAATACTCCAGGTGTGGTCTCACCAAGACCTTGTACAACTGCAGTAGTACCTCCCTGCTCCTGTACTCGAATCCTCTTGCTATAAATGCCAGCATACCATTTGCCTTTTTCACCACCTGCTGTACCTGCAAGTCCACTTTCAATGACTGGTGTATAATGACACCCAGGTCTCGTTGCACCTCCCCTTTTCCTAATCGGCCACCATTCAGATAATAATCTGTTTTCCTATTTTTGCCACCAAAGTGGATAACTTCACATTTATCCACATTAAATTGCATCTGCCATGAATTTGCCCACTCACCCAACCTATCCAAGTCACCCTGCATCCTCTTAGCATCCTCCTCACAGCTAACACTGCCGCCCAGCTTCGTGTCATCCGCAAACTTGGAGATGCTGCATTTAATTCCCTCATCCAAGTCATTAATATATATTGTAAACAACTGGGGTCCCAGCACTGAGCCTTGCGGTACCCCACTAGTCACCGCCTGCCATTCTGAAAAGGTCCCGTTTATTCCCACTCTTTGCTTCCTGTCTGCTAACCAATTCTCTATCCACATCAATATCTTACCCCCAATACCGTGTGCTTTAAGTTTGTACACTAATCTTCTGTGTGGGACCTTGTCAAAAGCTTTTTGAAAATCCAAATATACCACATCCACTGGTTCTCCCCTATCAACTCTACTAGTTACATCCTCAAAAAATTCTATGAGATTCGTCAGACATGATTTTCCTTTCACAAATCCATGCTGACTTTGTCCGATGATTTCACCGCATTCCAAATGTGCTGTTATCACATCTTTGGTAACTGACTCCAGCAGTTTCCCCACCACCGACGTTAGGCTAACCGGTCTATAATTCCCCAGTTTCTCTCTCCCTCCTTTTTTAAAAAGTGGGGTTACATTAGCCACCCTCCAATCCTCAGGAACTAGTCCAGAATCTAACGAGTTTTGAAAAATTATCACTAATGCATCCACTATTTCTTGGGCTGCTTCCTTAAGCACTCTAAGATGCAGACCATCTGGCCCTGGGGATTTATCTGCCTTTAATCCCTTCAATTTAGCTAACACCACTTCCCTACTAACATGTATTTCGCTCAGTCCCTTCATCTCACCGGACTCTCTGTCCCCTACTATTTTTGGAAGATTATTTATGTCCTCCTTAGTGAAGACAGAACCAAAGTAATTATTCAATTGGTCTGCCATGTCCTTGCTCCCCATAATCAATTCACCTGTTTCTGTCTGCAGGGGACCTACATTTGTTTTTACCAGTCTTTTCCTTTTTACATATCTATAAAAGCTTTTACAGTCTGTTTTTATGTTCCCTGCCAGTTTTCTCTCATAATCTTTTTTCCCCTTCCTAATTAAGCCTTTTGTCCTCCTCTGCTGAACTCTGAATTTCTCCCAGTCCTCAGGTGAGCCACTTTTTCTGGCTAATTTGCATGCTTATTCTTTGGAATTGATACTATCCTTAATTTCTCTTGTCAGCCACGGGTGCACTACCTTCCTTGATTTATTCTTTTGCCAAACTGGGATGAACAATTGTTGTAGTTCATCCATACAATCCTTAAATGCTTGCCATTGCATATCCACCGTCAATCCTTTAAGTGTCATTTGCCAGTCTATCTTAGCTAATTCACGTCTCATACCTTCAAAGTTACCCTTCTTTAAGTTCAGAACCTTTGTTTCTGAATTAACTATGTCACTTTCCATCTTAATAAAGAATTCCACCATATTATGGTCACTCTTACCCAAGGGGCCTCTCACGACAAGATTGCTAATTAACCCTTCCTCATTGCTCAAAACCCAGTCCAGAATAGCCTGCTCTCTAGTTGGTTCCTCGACATGTTGGTTCAAAAAACCATCCCGCATACATTCCAAGAAATCCTCTTCCTCAGCACCTTTACCAATTTGGTTTACCAATTCAGTGATGGGAGAAGTGAAGTTGAATGAAGTTATCCCCACTAGTTCAAGAGCCTGATGGTTGAGGGGTAATAATTGTTTCTGAACCTGGTGGTGTGAGTCCTGAGGCTCCTGTACCTTCTTCCAGTGGCAGCAATGAGAAGAGAGCATGAGCTGGGTGGTGGGTGTCCCCGTTGATGGATGCTACTTTCCTGCGACAGCACTCCATGAAGATGTGCTAAATAGAGGGGAGGGCTCAACTCGTGATGGACTGGGCCATAACCACAACTTTGTGGAGGATTTTCCATTCAAGGGCGTTGGCGTTTCCCTACCAGTCAATATATTCTTCACCACACATCTATAGAAGTTTCTCAAAGTATGAGATGTCAAGACAAATCTTCTCAAACATGTAAGGAAGTAGAGGGACTGCGTGCTTTCTTCATGATGGCACCTGTGTGTTTGGACCAGGACAGGTCTTCTGAAATTATTAACATCAAGGAATTTAAAGTTGCTGACCCTCTCCACCTTTGATCCCCAGATGAGGTCTGGTTCATGGACCTCCTTGGTCTTATTGACATTGAGTGAAAGGTTGTGACATCACTCAGCCAGATTTTCAATCCTCCTCCTACATGCTGATTTGTGACTGTCTTTAACTTGGCTTGATCACCTTAAAATTCATCTGACAATTTATAATTGAACTTTACTGGAATCCTCAATGATTCAATGCTTCCTAAGCCAGTTGCCCTCAGGGTGCTTGCATTGACTTTATTTCTTACATCCTTCATATACATGAGGAGTAAAAGCCTTTACGTTACCTCTCTGTCTAAATGTGCAATGTGCAATTTATAGTAAATGATAATAAATATTATGTACAACAGGACAGTCAATATAACATAGAAGTACAATTGTATCAGTGAGAATTAATCAGTCTGATGGCCTGGTGGAAGATGCTGTCCCGGAGCCTGTTGGTCCTGGCTTTTATGCTGCAGTACCGTTTCCCAGATGGTAGCAGATGGAACAGTTCGTGGTTGGGATGACTCGGGTCCCCAATGATTCTTCATGCCCTTTTTATACACCTGTCTTTGTTATTGTCCTGAATAGTGGGAAGTTCACATCTACAGATGCGCTGGGCGGTCTGCACCACTCTCGGTAGAGAACTGCAATTGAGGGAAGTACAGTTCCCATACCAGGGAGTGATGCAGCCAGTCAGGATGCTCTCAATTGTGCTCCTGTAGAAAGTTCTTAGGATTTGGGGGCCCATACCAAACTTTTTCAACCGTCTCAGGTGAAAGAGGTGCTGTTGTGCTTTTCTCACCACACAGCCGGTATGTACAGAACACATGAGATCCTTGGTGATGTGTATACCAAGGAACTTGAAGCTGTTCACCTTCTCAACCCCAGATCCATTGATGTCAATACGGGCTAGCCTGTCTCCATTCCTCCTGCAGTCCACAACCAGCTCCTTTGTTTTTGTGACATTGAGGGACAGGTTGTTTTTTTGATACCCCTGTGTCAGGGTGATGACTTCTTCTCTGCAGGCTGCCTCATTATTATTTGAGGTTAAGCCAATCAATTAGCAGATTGACGCTATGGGTGGTGACACCGTCATGACTATACAGAGAGTAAAACAATAACTGAGAACAGCAAACCCACCATTACCAGGGAACGTTGTTTCAGTGGTCACATAACCAAAGAACCACAGTCAATATTGAAATTGATGGACAGCCAAAGAAGAAGAGAAGAAGAACCAAAGAACTGAGTAAAAGCAAATTGTGAAGAGGCTGATTATTGATCTCTAATTTTTTAACAATTATCCTTGGCTAATGATGCAAATAAAAAAAAATTAAGATATTTTAATCAACTTAGTAAAATCACAAAGTTATAGACATTAACTATAATTTTGCATTCCATTTGATGTATGTGATTATATGAATTTCTTTATTAGATTTTTAAAAGTCTTTAGAATTTTAGTTATTAATTCATTCTTCTTTGTTTTACACACCAGCCAAGGACATTTCACTGTTTCTTGCTGCAGGATGTAATTCTGGGTAGTTCATGTCAACTCTTTCTGAATGCTCTCGTTTATTTTCTATCTGAGAATTTTCAGATAATTTCTAAGGAATCTTTAAGTATGATGCTTGAATTTATACATACTGAACATTTTAGTACGATTAGGATTTTGCTTGTGCTGAGAGATAATTGTATCATTTTTTTTTAAACTTGGGGAAGGGAAGAGAGTTGGTTTGCTATCGAGGGATCTTGTCATCCTAGAATTTAAATTAGATCTTTAGGATTCTTAAGAAATCTTCAAATAAATAGAGTGAAGCTGGTGCATAAAAAGTGAGCTTCTAACATGTCTACCAAGACCAAAGAAGGATGAACTGAAGTAACAGTAAAGAAACGTAAAGAAAACCATAATGAAAATGAGAGGATTTAGCTGATGAAGTCCAGGACTCTTACAACAAGAATATGATTGAAAATTCCTCTGTGATTGTGGAGGTTGAAATCGAGACCTTGATAAGTCACGGAGGATTTAGATTAAAAGAACAATTTACAGAGTTCCATGAAAAGAACAAGAGAAGGAAAGTAATTTTGAAACAAACTCTCTGCTTGAATGCAGAAAATGCACAAGTTTAGGTACAAATTCGGTACTAAGAATTTGAAGTTTTTGGCACCTCAGATTTTTTATGTGGTATCTATTACTCTTGTACCTTATTTAAATATTAAAATTTTAAAATTTGCAATATTTAGTCTTTTTCTATAGATTTTAGTAATTTGAATCTTAATTGCTTTATTTAAGTTTTGAATATCTGGTGCAATAATTGTACTGCTTGGAAACAATTTAATTCATGGTCTAAGTACGCTTATAAATTAATAATCTACTATTTTATTAGTGGGAAGGATATAGATTACGCAGAGATCTGAGGACCATAGAAAAATGATTTTCGGGAACCAATTATCATAATGTAAACTGGGATAATAACAATGTTGAAGGCACAGAAGGAAAATACTTTTTGCAAGTGTGTTTTCTTAATTAGCATCTTCTTGTCCTGTTAGAGAGGAAGGAACTATCAGATCTAGTTGTGGAAAATGAGACTGATCAGTGGAGGAGGTGGGCTTATTGTTAAGGGAACAATGATCACATCGTCATAGAATTCAGATTAGCTATAGAAAGTAAAAGAAGAGTTTACTATAAAACTCCTTAAGTGTAGAGGACTAATATTTGGTAGGTTAACATGGAATCTGACCAGGGTAATTCACATCAAGGACAGGGAGGCAAAAGCTGAAGATAATGAATAGGTTAATATTAGGGTCCCATAATAGGTTAAGGTTACGTTAACCTTTGAGCTGCCGAACAACAGGAAGACAACTACACCCAGACTTTCACACTATAGATTAGTTATAGCACTGCCTCCTCACTATTAACACAGGCACACCTTAAGGATGCTTGCTTATCCTATTGCTCCACACTCATGACTGTATGGCTAAGCACAACTAAATTGCCATCTATAAATTCCTTAATGACACTATTGTTGCTGGTAGAATTTCAGATGGCAACAAGGAGGCTTGTTTGAGTGATGTGGCAACAACAACCGCAGCCTCAATGTCAGCAAGACCAAGGAACAAATTATGGACGTCAAGAAGGGAAAGTCAGGAGAATGCACACCAGTCCTCATTGAGAGAATCAGGAGTAGAAAAGGAGAGCAGTTTCAGGTTCCTGGGCATCAACATCGCAGTGGATCTATCCTGAGATCAACACATCCATACGGCATGCCAATAACTCAACTTTGTTAGGTGTTTGAAGAGATTTGGTATGTCACCATAGATTCTTACAACTTTCTATAGATAGAGTGGAGAGCATTTTGACTGACTGCATCACGGCCTGGTATGAAGGCTCCAATGCAAAGGATAACAAGAGGCTGCAGAGGGCTATAGTGACTTCGTCAGCTCCAGCCTGGTCACAAACCTCCCACTATGGAGGACATCTTCAAAAGGCCTCAAGCATCCACCATCAAAGATCATAGGACATAGGAGCTGAATTAGTCCATCTGGCCCATCCAGTCTGACCCTAACGATCAGGGAAATAACTTCTCGTTGCTACTATCAGGGAGGAGGTACAGGAACCTGAAGACCCACATACAATGATTCAGGAACCGCTTCTTCCCCTCTGCCATCAGGCTTTGGAATGGTCCATGAAAGATTACTATTTTTATGTCTTTGCACTGTACTGCTTTTTTTTGTGTATACAAAGGTTTATTCAAATGATTGCAGCATCACAGCAAAACACTTATAAAATATACAGAACTTCATAAAACACAATTAACAGTATCAAATTAAAATATGATTATCACTGTCTGGAGCACATTTGAGCCCCCGAAGACTCCAGCACAGTACTGCTGCTGCAGAACAACACATCTCACATCAAATGTCAGTGATAGTAAGCCTCATTTGGATTCAGAGTAAGATTAGGCAGAGACAAAAAAATGCCTGGCGCTTGATAGATATAAAGCTGAAAACTTTTGAAAAGCAGGTCCAATAAAGGAAACAAAGTGAAAAGCGAAATAAAAGCATATTTGCAGATCATCTGAAATGCAGCTTAAAAGGTTTCTGTTGACATTTAAATAGTCAATAGTGGGAAAAGGATGGAAGAAGCCATTTAGAGGGCAGAGGCATGTCTGAAATACTAAATTTTATCTTCATTCTTTGTTTTTTTTTAAATCAGGAAGAGAGATGCTACCAGGGTTACACTTAGAAACTGGATAGACTAAAAATTGATAACGGGTAATCAGAATAAAAGTCACCTGTGCTTAAGTAGTCAATAAATCTGCATGGGATGTATTCTAAAAGATGCACCAGTGCAAGTTGCAAAGTTTGTAACTTTATCAAGTGATTGGGTGGGCAAAAAGTGCAAGAGTGCTGGTAAACTGTTAATGTTTTAAAAAAAAAGTGTAAGCCAAACTCTACAACTCCAGGTTAGTCAGTTTAACCTAGTGGCAAGAAAGCTTTTAGTCATATTAATTCAAGAGAAAATTAATTGTCACTTAGAAGCCAGCAGAGATTTTTAAATCCTGTTGTGTTAAGTTTATCGAGTATTTAAATGAATGGATTAAGGAGAGCAATAATATTAATGTGTTGTACATAGACTTCCAAATGAGATTTTATGTGGTGTCACATTGTAGCTTTTACCCGGGGAAGCGACAGTGGCCGTGCCTCCGGCACAGAGTCTGGCCCTGTAGCTCAGAAGGGTAGGGCAAGGAAGAGGAGGGCAGTTGTGATAGGGGACTCGACAATAAGGGGGTCAGATAGGCGATTCTGTGGACGCAGTCCAGAGACCCGGATGGTAGTTTGCCTCCCTGGTGCCAGGGTCCGGGATATTTCTGATCGTGTCCAAGATATCCTGAAGTGGGAGGGTGAGGAGCCAGAGGTCGTGGTACATATAGGTACCAATGACATAGGTAGGAAAAGGGATGAGGTCCTGAAAGGAGAATATAGGGAGCTAAGAAGGGAGTTGAGAAAAAGGACCGCAAAGGTAGTAAGCTCGGGATTACTGCCTGTGCCACGCGACAGGGAGAGTAGGAATGCGATGAGGTGGAGGATAAATGCGTGGCTGAGGGATTGGAGCAGGGGGCAGGGATTCAAGTTTTTGGATCATTGGGACCTCTTTTGGCGCAGGCGTGACCTGTACAAAAAGGACGGGTTACACTTGACTCCAAGGGGGACCAATATCCTGGCAGGGAGATTAGCGGGGGCTACTGAGGTGACTTTAAACTAGAATGGTTGGGGGGTGGGAATCAAAATAAAGAGGCTAGGCGAGAGGAGGTTAGTTCACAACAGGGGGATGGGAACGAGTGCAGAGAGACAGAGGGGTGTAAAGTGAGGGTAGAAGCAAAAAGTACTAAGGAGAAAAGTAAAAGTGGCAGGCCGACAAATCCAGAGCAAGCATTAAAAAGGGCCACTTTTCAGCATAATTGTATAAGGGCTAAGAGAGTTGTAAAAGAGCGCCTGAAGGCTTTGTGTGTCAATGCAAGGAGCATTCGTAATAAGGTGGATGAATTGAAAGTGCAGATTGTTATTAATGATTATGATATAGTTGGGATCACAGAGACATGGCTCCAGGGTGACCAGGGATGGGAGCTCAACATTCAGGGATATTCAATATTCAGGAGGGATAGACATGAAGGAAGGGGAGGTGGGGTGGCGTTGCTGGTTAAAGAAGAGATTAATGCAATAGAAAGGAAGGACATAAGCCGGGAAGATGTGGAATCGATATGGGTAGAGCTGCGTAACACTAAGGGGCAGAAAACGCTGGTGGGAGTTGTGTACAGGCCACCTAACAGTAGTAGTGAGGTCGGAGATGGTATTAAACAGGAAATTAGAAATGTGTGCAATAAAGGAACAGCAGTTATAATGGGTGACTTCAATCTACATGTAGATTGGGTGAACCAAATTGGTAAAGGTGCTGAGGAAGAGGTTTTCTTGGAATGTATGCGGGATGGTTTTTTGAACCAACATGTCGAGGAACCAACTAGAGAGCAGGCTATTCTGGACTGGGTTCTGAGCAATGAGGAAGGGTTAATTAGCAATCTTGTCGTGAGAGGCCCCTTGGGTAAGAGTGACCATAATATGGTGGAATTCTTCATTAAGATGGAGAGTGACATAGTTAATTCAGAAACAAAGGTTCTGAACTTACAGAGGGGTAACTTTGAAGGTATGAGACGTGAATTAGCTAAGATAGACTGGCAAATGACACTTAAAGGATTGACGGTGGATATGCAATGGCAAGCATTTAAAGGTTGCATGGATGAACTACAACAATTGTTCATCCCAGTTTGGTAAAAGAATAAATCAAGGAAGGTAGTGCACCCGTGGCTGACAAGAGAAATTAGGGATAGTATCAATTCCAAAGAAGAAGCATACAAATTAGCCAGAAGAAAGTGGCTCACCTGAGGACTGGGAGAAATTCAGAGTTCAGCAGAGGAGGACAAAGGGCTTAATTAGGAAGGGGGAAAAAGATTATGAGAGAAAACTGGCAGGGAACATAAAAACGGACTGTAAAAGTTTTTATAGATATGTAAAAAGGAAAAGACTGGTAAAGACAAATGTAGGTCCCCTGCAGACAGAAACAGATGAATTGATTATGGGGAGCAAGGACATGGCAGACCAATTGAATAATTACTTTGGTTCTGTCTTCACTAAGGAGGACATAAATAATCTACCAGAAATAGTAGGGGACAGAGGGTCCAGTGAGATGGAGGAACTGAGCGAAATACATGTTAGTAGGGAAGTGGTGTTAGGTAAATTGAAGGGATTGAAGGCAGATAAATCCCCAGGGCCAGATGGTCTGCATCCTAGAGTGCTTAAGGAAGTAGCCCAAGAAATAGTGGATGCATTAGTGATAATTCTCGTTAAAATTCGTTAGATTCTGGACTAGTTCCTGAGGATTGGAGGGTGGCTAATATAACCCCACTTTTTAAAAAAGGAGGGAGAGAGAAACCGGGGAATTATAGACCGGTTAGCCTAACGTCGGTGGTGGGGAAACTGCTGGAGTCAGTTATCAAGGATGTGATAACAGCACATTTGGAAAGCGGTGAAATGATCGGACAAAGTCAGCATGGATTTGTGAAAGGAAAATCATGTCTGACGAATCTCATAGAATTTTTTGAGGATGTAACTAGTAGAGTGGATAGGGGAGAACCAGTGGATGTGCTATATTTGGATTTTCAAAAGGCTTTTGACAAGGTCCCACACAGGAGATTAGTGTGCAAACTTAAAGCACACGGTATTGGGGGTAAGGTATTGGTGTGGGTGGAGAATTGGTTAGCAGACAGGAAGCAAAGAGTGGGAATAAACGGGACCTTTTCAGAATGGCAGGCGGTGACTAGTGGGGTACCGCAAGGCTCAGTGCTGGGACCCCAGTTGTTTACAATATATAGTAATGACTTGGATGAGGGAATTAAATGCAGCATCTCCAAGTTTGCGGATGACACGAAGCTGGGTGGCAGTGTTGGCTGTGAGGAGGATGCTAAGAGGATGCTAAGAGGATGCAGGGTGACTTGGATTAGGTTGGGTGAGTGGGCAAATTCACGGCAGATGCAATTTAATGTGGATAAATGTGAAGTTATCCACTTTGGTGGCAAAAATAGGAAAACAGATTATTATCTGAAGGGGAGGTGCAACGAGACCTGGGTGTCATTATACACCAGTCATTGAAAGTGGGCATGCAGGTACAGCAGGCGGTGAAAAAGGCGAATGGTATGCTGGCATTTATAGCGAGAGGATTCGAGTACAGGAGCAGGGAGGTACTACTGCAGTTGTACAAGGCCTTGGTGAGACCACACCTGGAGTATTGTGTGCAGTTTTGGTCCCCTAATCTGAGGAAAGACATCCTTGCCATAGAGGGAGTACAGAGAAGGTTCACCAGATTGATTCCTGGGATGGCAGGACTTTCATATGAAGAAAGACTGGATGAACTGGGCTTGTACTCGTTGGAATTTAGAAGATTGAGGGGGGATCCGATTGAAACGTATAAAATCCTAAAGGGATTGGACAGGCTAGATGCAGGAAGATTGTTCCCGATGTTGGGGAAGTCCAGAACGAGGAGCCACAGTTTGAGGATAGAGGGGAAGCCTTTTAGGACCGAGATTAGGAAAAACTTCTTCACATAGAGAGTGGTGAATCTGTGGAATTCTCTGCCACGGGAAACAGTTGAGGCCAGTTCATTGGCTATATTTAAGAGGGAGTTAGATATGGCCCTTGTGGCTACGGGGGTCAGGGGGTATGGAGGGAAGGCTGGGGCGGGGTTCTGAGTTGGATGATCAGCCATGTTCATAATAAATGGCGGTGCAGGCTTGAAGGGCCAAATGGCCTACTCCTGCACCTATTTTCTATGTTTCTATGTTTATCAGCAGTTTTGAAATATGAGGAAAAGAAGCAAGGGAATTATGGAAAGTAAATTACCAGTGTCAGAAAATAATGGTGTGAAGTTCAGTGGAAATTACTGCATTTACACCTTGCTCTTAACATCTTAACTCTTGCTATTATTTGCAAATTCCAAGATTTGGCAGGAGTTTCTGGAATTCTCAGTATATAACCTTCCACTTATATCTTCTTTCTGAAGTTTGGTGCCCAAAATTTTGACTCAGTTCTTCACATCATGACCAACTGAGGCTCTCTGATCTTAAATCGTTTCCTTGCTTTTCTATCTAAACCCTTAAGATAAAAATAACATTCGTTACCTTTTCTAATTACATTTAGTGCATGTGAGTCAGTTCTTAGCGAGCTTTTGTATACTTCACTTCACTTTACACTTAAATTATTTTGCTCCTCTATGAATTTTATAGTTTCTTTCATTTTTGTTTTCCTCATATAAATCCATTTTTAATTTGCATGTTGATATAGAAATATTAAACTTGGCTTTAATTTATTTGATTTTTATTAATAAGAACTCAGATCAAACATCAATTTTATAAAATGTGTCGAAGGAAGTATTTGCCAACATCATTTTATGAAAAGGCAAAGATAAACAGATGTAACCAATATACTTATAAGGAAATTTCTGCCTAATGAACAAAACAATTTGCCAGCAAGTTAAGAGCTGAAATGCTGCATTGCACAAATATGTCAATGTTTGTATCAAATTGAGGTTGCACTTGTGGCCACAGAGAATTGCATCTTGGTTCCTGACACTTTGAAGAATTACGTGCTACCTAAGCTGTGGTTATGAGGTTTCATTCTGCCACTTTCTGGCATTGTAAATAACTAAAATACTACTGCACAGTGTCTGGTCTTGCTTCTTTATAATCTTGAGAATTGCAGATTTAGTATAATCATGCCAACTCCACCATGGATGGTCCCAAGTCTGGCTGGCCATGGGGTTAGCAGCCCCATCCCATGAAAAACCCAGTGCTACAGGAATACCAGCAGAAGCTCTAAAGAGCTCATCCCTGGGAGAGGAAGGATCTTCAAAGTTGGGCTAATCTGGGGATAACTCGAAAGACGGCTCAAGACAGAGGATGCCAGTGATGTATTGCCAGTGCCCTATGCCCGATGTCATTGTGCAGATTACAAGACTATTCAACCAACCAACCATGCCTACACTTTGTAAACACTATTTATTCCTATCTATTTTGATTCTACCCCCCCACGTTTATAAACTAACTCCATTTTAATTATTAATAAGTTCCCTTTATGAAATTATTGTTGAGTCTCCTTTTCTAAACTATTTGAGAAGGTACAGTTGGGATCATTACATCTGTAGTGTAAAAAGTAAGTCCTCATCTGCCACAGTTTTATTGGTGATTGTCTAAAATCTGCATGCTTTCATTCCACTCACCTTCCTCCAAACAAAATTACTTTCTCCTTAACACAAGAAATTGGAAATCTTGAGCACGAAGTACATAATTCTGGAGGAACTCAGAAAATCAGGCAGCATGGAGGGGTGTAAAGAGTCCTCTTTTATGAGAGACCTTTTTCCTCAGCCCTTTACTTCTTCCCCCTATACCTTCCCAGCTTATTTCATCAAGCCTCCCCCAACCACCTACCTTCCCCTCACCTGGTCTTATCTATCACCTGCCCCATTGACTCCTCTCCCTACTCCCCATCCCATACCCAACTTCTTATTCTGGCTTCTGCCCCCTTCCTTTCCAGTCCTGAAGAAGGGTCTTGGTCTGAAATGTCGACTGTTTATAAATAGCTAGGTAGGTACTTTATTGATCCCAAAGGAAATTACAGTGGCACAGTCGCATTACGAGTGCACAGATATACAAATATTAGAAGAGAAGTAAGAAAGGATAAAAAAAATAAGCTCCCTCAAACAGTCTAGTAGGAAGGGGGTCATCACTTCCCGGTCTAAGGGCTGACTCATTATGGAACCGAACTGCGGAGGGTAAAGATAATCTCTTCGGAGCAGCGCAGTTGTCTTAGTCTATTACTAAAAGTGCTCTTCTGTTCTGCCAAGGTGGCATACAGAGGGTGAGAAAAATTGTCCAGAATTGCCAGGATTTTCCATAGAGTCCTTTGTTCTGCTACCGCGTCCAATGTGCCCAGTTTGACTCCTATAACAGAGCCAACCTTTCTAATCAGTTTTGCTGGCGTTCCCCTCCATAGACAATTTCTCCCTATTTACTTTCTGACACATTTCCTAATAAATTCTGAACAGCAATTTGTCAAATCTCGCTGCATAATTGAAATTTTTGTTCCGTGAAGTAGGTAAATATTAGTTGAATTAAATAATGCAACTATAGTATAACATTGTCCTTTAGTTACTACTTAAATAAGATCTTCTAAACATTCACATTGGGGCTTCTTGGATTGTTGTCATTTGATAAAGACTCATTAGAAATATCATCAAAGCAATGAAAGTCTAGCCAGTATAACTTTCTAAATTAATTATCATTTAAATATTTTTAGTAATACACAAGAAGTTAAATTATTGGAATATTGGTAAACATTCCTTGTCAACATGATGATGCAAAATGATAGGCTGGGTGGTGCTGGTGTGGGATATCTTGTGAATTAAGATGTATCGTTACTTTTCCCCCCACCCTTCAGTTTGAAATCCTTCTGTGCTGTAATCGGACAATGGCTTAGAGAGAGTTTACTGAACCAGTGGTCTGTCTTCTTTAACAGTAAGATTTAAAATCTGGGAAAAGCACATCAATGAAGGTGAAGGGGGATCAATAATACTCAAATCCATTATGTAAGTCAAGGGCAAGAATAATCAGAATATGAAAGAGACAAAAGAAGACAATCACACCAAAACCAAAAGCAATATGAAATTTTGCATTTTTTAAAAATCTATAGTACAAATTCATACTAGCCAGAATTATTTAACTCAGGGGTGGCCAACCTTTTACATTCAATGAATCAATTGTTTCATGCACGAGTTCTATATTAGCATATTTTTACAAGAATTGAATGGGTGTACAAGAGCAGTATGGCACATCTGAACTCGTGAGTGAAAAAATTGATGCATGGAACGTAAAAAGTTGGCCACCCCTGATTTAACTGGAATGCTTAATAAGATTGTTTGGTATTGCATTAATGATTATTAAGTTGCTTCAAAATCATGATGAGGGTGTTTAATTCCACAGCTTTCATTTCAAGGTAAACGGACATATCGATTTTCAAGTTGTAAAGTCCCTGCAGATTCCACATGATAGAATAACAGGTCTGCTTAGTTTGAGATATTACTGACTGAAAACCAATTGTGCTGAAACTGACTAACCAGAGATTTCACACAATAAATAACAAAAATAGGAGAAACGATAAAATTCAGAGAAACAAAAGAATCAAATCCTGAACCTTTCAGTAACTTTGTGTGTTGCTAACCTTACAGGTAATTAGTACATTTTATAATTTCTAGGACAAAGTCTGAAGCATAATATTTTCTTTCAGCTCATTCTCTGATTTTCATAGAATATTTAGCTCCACATTTTGTCCCGATTAAACACTTGCTTAGCAACTGTTCACTTTTGAGTGACAGTGACAGAGGTTAGTGTGATTGAAGTGTTTATCACAATTAATTGTTTGCTTTGTCTCTTCTCATTTTTTTTTTGACTGACACATCCTGTATCACCAAATCTGACACATCTGACATAAACAGCACCACATTGGTTAGATTGAAATGTTTAAAAGACAGCTGCATACTCTAGTTTCTTACTTTTCTGCTCAAGATCAGGCTGCCTTGGTTTTCCTGAGCAAATCATACCTCTTCAGGTCTTCAGAAGACACCTGTGGGACTACAAAACAAAGGAAATAGCGAAGGCTCTTCTTTCATCAGTACGTCAGATTTAAAGTAAGAGCAGAATTACGACAAATTGAGTGAAAATGTCCAGCGAAGAAGAATACTTTAACGTGACTGATAATTATCCAGCTTCTGAATTTATGACTGATTATTTTGTCGATGACACAAATGACGACATCTGTTACTATGAGAATTTACCTTGGGCAAACATTTCAGTCTCAGTCCTCTACTATCTGATCTTCCTTATTGGATCTCTGGGTAATATCTTCGTCATTATAAACATGGCCTTCAAAGAGAAGAGAAGGAGTAGACTGGTGGATACATTTGTGATCAACTTAGCAATTGCAGACCTGATTTTTGTCTTCAGCTTGCCTTTATGGGCATTTACAGCTGGCAACAATCACCGCTGGGTCTTTGGCAATCAACTCTGCAAAATTAGCAGCTACATCATTGCTGTCAACAGGTACTCAAGCATCTTTTTCCTCACCTGCATGAGCATTGACCGCTATTTGGCCATCGTTAAACTTCTCGACTTCAAGCATATCAGGACACAGAAATATGCTGTGACAATCAGTTTTGTGGTCTGGTTTGTATCCATGCTTCTAGCCATTCCATCTGCCTACTTCAAAAAACTTGTACGACATGATGTATTCCAATGCAGAGATGACCCAGATTCTTATTTTTACCGAGGTTTCAATTTGTTTGCTATTTGCCTGACCTTCATCCTACCTGTCGTTGTTATACTGTTCTGCTACTGCTCTATTCTTAATAGGCTAAGGGTTCATTATGAATACAACAGAAAGGTTCTCCAGAGAAGAGAAAACTCTTTAAAAATCATCTTTGCCATTGTGTCTGGGTTTGTTTTGTCTTGGTTGCCCTTTAATATTTTCAGGACTATCATTCTGTGCTTGGAATTCAACAATGTTAACTTGTCTTGCTGGAGTACCGTCAACTATTCCTTTGCCATTGCTACTTGCCTGGCTTTCGTTAATAGCTGCATGAACCCAATCATTTACGCCTTCTTAGATCGGAATTTCAGACTGAGAGCTCATCGATTCTTACGTTGTACCTTTGGCAACTTCAGAAGGAGAAGAAACAGCGTTGGCTCTGCATCAATGGCCACTGAGAGCAGCTTGTTTGCTGAACCTTCAAAATCAAACCTCTAGCAATTGGTACAATGTAGAAGTACAGATGTTTGTTCGAGAGGATACAGACAATCCAATGGTGACAAATAAAGCTCTGTACTTGATGATTACACCTTCAGTGCTTTGATTCAAACAGTGACTTTTGTAGAATCCTCATGCAAATGTATTGAAGGCTCGGTGAGTCTGAGTGATAATACGAATTCCTTAATGCTCATGGGTTGTATTCTGACATATAAATGCAAGCAATTCTGCTATTTCATTCAAATGTAAAATTGTGATGCCTTTCACACCATGTATTCAGACTACTTTATATGTTTTATGCTGAATTAAATAAAAGTACTTTTTGTATCAGTTATCCGTTTTTCTTGTCTTGTTTCCACTTCTGAGGTGTTCTTTTAACTTTATCAGATAAACTTGTGAAGAAAGGCATCTCAGAGGGGTGTAGACAAATAGATGAGCTGAGTAGATTGTGGCAGATGAAACATGGTGGAGAGGATCATGAGACTTGGGAAAAAGGCAGAATATTCCTTAATTCTAGACGAAATTGGATATTCTTGTGCATGAATCAGTGAGGGCTGATATGCAGGTTTGGTGGATAAGCGGGGTGGGGTGGGGTGGGGGAACAGACTGTAGGTTGCAGGATGTGTGAAGACTCTTGCTCCAGTTGTACCTAAACACAACACTTGAGATGTAGTGTGCATATCCTGTGTAAAGAGGGAGATTAACTGGAAATTGCACTGTGCGAGTTAACCACATTGATTGCCGGGGTGATGGGCTTGTCCTTTAATCATCTGAGCCTGTAATTCCTCAAATTAACTGTATTCAGTAAATTAGAATTTATGGCAAACCTCTAAGGCAAAGAAAAGTAAAATCTTATCTGCCAGTTTATTTCACTTCAGCTATGAAACCAAAAATAAGTAATATATATTTAATACTAAGATATTTTTATTGAAAATATAGTAGCACCAAAGGTATTTCTTCATTCAAGTTCATCCCTCACCAAAGTCCATCCTCTGTAAATACTACAAACAGCAGATTCTACACACCACACTGAAACATATACAACTGATCAGTTTTCAGCTGTGTGATTGAGTCAAGTCAGGTCAAGTTTATTGTCATTTCGACCATAAGCTGCTGGTAGAGTACACAGTAAAAACGAAACAACTTTCCTCCAGGACCCTGGAGGATGAATATGGATAAAGCTGTCAAAGGAATTGGATCTTAGGCAGATAAATGGGTTGATTACAAATGTTTTCTTGTAACAAAGGACATAATTTTACGGGCTTAATTCTCAATGATTGCTAATCAATTTTGAAGTGACACATAGTGCCTTGTAATGTGTACAATATGGCTCTGACATAAAATTACACTTACAAACATGTGAAAATGGGAAAGGTTCGTCTTTAGTTGCCCAAAGACAAGCAAATTAGATCAGTAACGTGCAGACCATGTTTGAGAGCCTGAATGATCTTTTGAAGTGATGACCAAATTAAGGAACCCAAGGATGTCAATGAACATAATATATAGCTATTCTGGGAAGACACATAATAAAAGTCTTTCATAAGATAGAACAGGTAAAGATTAAGCAAATTGATACATGAACATGAATATAGGAAATCAATGCTAGAATAGACATTAATCTCTTGTGACTGCTTTACAATAAGATCATGGTTGATGTTTTATGGTCTGGTAACTGTCCTTCATTTATTCCACACCCTCTGATTCACATGATATCTAAAAGTCAGTCAATCTTTTGAATATACTTCGGGACTGAGCTACGACTGGGTAGAGAGTTCTCAAGTTTCACTATCATTTGGTTGGAGAAATGTCTATTTACCTCTTGGCTGAATAGTCATCTGCTGATTTTGTGACTATGATTCCTAATTACCTAATTAGCAATTATTTATTGTCACGGTACCAAGGTACAGTAAAAACTGTTTTGCCTGCCTTCCATACAGATCACTTCATCACATAAGTACACTGAGGTAGTACAAGAGAAAAGCTATAACAGAATGCAGAATGTGGTGTAAGAATTTTCTTTGCTATAAAAGATCGCCTCTCAGGTTTTCTAACTCAAGAGACTACATCCCCAGTCAGGTTCACCTTTCCTCATTTGACAAACCAAGAATCACAGTGATAAACCTCAAGTTAATTTCCTCAATCACTAGTATATGCTTCCTCTGGCTGTTAATCATCATTTGCATAATATTCCACATACACTCACATCATGACACAATATAATCAGAGTGGACATCTAAACATTTGTACTCAAAATCTCTTGCAATAAATGCCAACTATTTACCTTCCTAATTGCTTGCTGAATCTGAACATTAGCTTTCATCTACAAGGACAGGTGAGTGCCTCTGAATATCAATGGCATTCAAACACCTCACTATTTAAAAGTTACTCTACTTTTCTACCTTACTTTTTTTCCTCCACATTATGCAATCAGTGGCCACTTTATTAAGTACACCTGCTTATTAATGCAAATATCTAATTAGCCATTCATGTGGCAACTGTTGTAGTGTGGATGAAATCACTGGAGAGACAGAGTCACTGGTAGATACAAAGCAGCTTCTTTATTCGACACAACAAGGTACAGCAGGCATCATATGGACAGAGACGCTTTCGGTAAAAAGGTCTGCTAGCCCAGTGTGGGCTCGATATTTATATGCTAAACACAAAGGGCAATTCCTATTTACAAAGTTACAGACAATGCATAGACAATGCTTTCTTTTGAAGCTACATACAAAACATCACACCTTCTGACTTCATCCTCTCCTCCTGATGCCCACATGTCCGGGTTGGTACTCACAGCCTTTAGGAGTGCAAGTTAAATCCACAATACACTTATTTGGTAGTTTACTTGCTTACATAGAGGACAATTCATATTTATAAAGTATAGATAATACTGTCTTCGAAACTACCTGTAAACTTCACACTCCCATCCGCAGTGGCTGGCTAGTATTCCGATATTCACAGCTTTTAGGAAATGCATTGTTGTGAACTCAATCCACAGTACTTTGTCAAACAGAAGACTGGTAGCCATAGTCATTTAAGTGTAAATGAATCATCTGCCCAAAAACTCACTCTAACAGTCCCTCCTCTTGGCCCTCCTGGACAAAAATTAAACTTGTACCAGGAGAGGCCAACCTAGGAGGATCTGCTCAAATAGTGCAACAAAAATGCCTTGTCTTGAAATTCCCCCCAATTTTGTGTGCCTCGATATCTATCCTAGCATTCCTTAATCGCTACCTACCAAATGTTAAGCAGAGAGGCTGTTCCAAGTCTTTAAGAATGCGGCTCCTTTCGTGTGCCTGTCGGCTCTTTCCCTGCAGGCTGACTGCAGCTTAATTATATTCCTTTGTAAAAAAAAATAAATAATATTCCTTTGTCTTCAGCCCTTCATCCTCTGGTCTCTGAAACTCTCCTTCCAGGAGCACCCACAGGCTCTCATCGATGTACAGGAAGGGGTTGAGGTGGCCTCTACGTAAATGTCTGCAAGGACCTCTCCCCGGTGGCACCCCCTTCCAAACTGTCCGGTCAATCACTGGCCCAACTGCTGAAAAGGGTCCAGCTCCTCAGACTGGGGGTGACTGCTTCCAGATGCCGTGTGCAGTCTGAAATACCATCGAAGTGGAGGAACTTGCCATCTCTGCTTTAACTTAAAAATCCCTCCCCATCTATTTTCCAATAATTTTCTATTCTATGCTATAAAATTAATCATCTACCTTCAGCAACCAGCCTTCTTTACAGAGTACCATCATCATCACGCTTTAGCGGGCTATTCATGGTTTTCCAACACGCTCTCAGCGTCTGCTGCCACGCTTTCAGCATTTTCTGCCTTTGCGTTTCTTCCGGGTATGTTTTCATCAGCTGTGGTCAGGTCTGGCATGGCTGGCTAATGTTCCCCTCTTAGGTTCTCTGTAATTACATGGTTACTGGGTACACTTGGTCCCCCGCTCTGTCTGTGGGAGCAACAAGAGGCTGAGTCGTATGCTCAACTACTGCACAGAGTCTTGTCATCTTCAGCAAGGGAGATGAGGTTGAGTACAGGGCTACTGTAGGAAACTTTGTCACATGGTGTGAGCAGAATTATCTGCAGCTTAACATGAAAAAGACTAAGGAGCTGGATAGACCTGAGGAGAGCTAAGGTACCGGTGACCCCTGTTTCCATCCAGGGGGTCAGTGTGGACATGGTGGATGATTACAAATACCTGGGGATACGAATTGACAATAAACTGGACTGGTCAAAGAATACTGAGGCTGTCTACAAGAAGAGTCAGAGCTGTCTCTATTTCCTGAGGAGATTGAGGTCCTTTAACATCTGCCGGACGATGCTGAGGATATCCTACGAGTCTGTGGTGGCCAGTGCTATCATGTTTTCTGTTGTGTGCTGGGGCAGCAGGCTGAGGGTAGCAGACACCAACAGAATCAACAAACTTATCCGTAAGGCCAGTGATGTTGTGGGGATGGAACTGGACTCTCTCACGGTGGTGTCTGAAAAGAGGATGCTGTCTAAGTTGCATGCCATCTTGGTCAATGTCTCCCATCCACTACATAATGTACAGGGTGGGCACAGGAGTATATTCAGCCAGAGACTCATTCCTCCAAGATGCAGCACAGAGTGTCATAGGATGTCATTCCTGCCTGTAGCCATCAAACTTTACAACTCCTCCCTTGGAAGGTTAGACACTCTGTGCCGATAGGCTGGTCCTGGACTTATTTCATAATTTACTGGCATAATTTACATATTACTATTTAACTACTTATGGTTCTATTACTATTTATTATTTATGGTGCAACTGTAACGAAAACCAATTTCCCCCTGGGGTCAATAAAGTATGACTATGACTATGACTATTAACCTGAGTCCAGTGTTTCCACTGGCTGCCTTGCCGAGTCTGTACACAGACACACGTATCATTGGTTAAGAGTACCATCTGTGGTCCTATCCACCTGGGGGCAAACCCTGACCTTTCCGGCAGCACCCTCACCATGACTTGGTCGCCGGGCTGTGGAAGGACTACCTCCTTTCCCTCTGGCTCTCTCTGATCAGCCATTCGCTGCTGTTGTTTCGCTCGGTCCTTCAACACTTTAAGTTGGTTACAAAGGTCTTTCACATATTGGGTCATTCTATCCCTGTAAGCCCCAGGCTCCCCGCAACCTGTAATTACCCCATAAGGGAGTCGCATTGCTCGCCCCATCAATAATTTGTAGGGGCTGAGACCCAAAGTGCGGTTCGGGGTTGCACGCAATCTCATCAGGATTCCTGGTAATACGTCAACCCATGTCTTTCCTGTCTCAGCTATAGCTTTGGCTAATGCGTTCTTGATTGTTCGGTTCATCCCTTCTACCATCCCTGAACTCTGGGGGTGGTAGGGTACATGGAACTGTTGTCGAATCCATAGCAGTCGGCACATTTCCTTCATCACTTTCCCCGTGAAATGTGCTCCCTGATCTGAATCCACCTGAACTGGGGTTCCCCACCTTGGGAGGATTTCCTGAACTAGGATCCATGCAGCGGTGTGGGCGGTGCAGTCCCTTGTTGGGAAAGCCTCTACCCACCAGGTGAAGTGATCCATAATTACTAGACAGTAACTTTTCCTCCTGCTTTTTGGCAGGGGCCCTGTGAAGTCTATCTGGATGTTTTCCCAGGGTCCCCTCGGCCGAGGGTGATTTGCCAGCTGTAGCTCTCTGCCCTTACCAGGGTTATGCTGACAAATGATACAACGGCGGCAGAATTTCTCCACATCCCCGCCCATCCCTGGCCCCCACCAGTCCTGCCAGAGGGTTGTGATCATGCTCTGCCTTCCCTGATGCATCACCCCATGATATAACTTCAGTAGTATCTGTCTAATACAGGGTGAGGCCACCACAACTCTTTCCTCCCCATGTGTCCAGCACCCATCTGGTCCCTCCTTTGCTCCTTTTCTCCTCCATTTTTCCTTCTCTTCTGTCTCCACCTCTTCATATAATTTTACTAAGCTGGCTTCTGTTGTTTCCTCCTGCACACTTGCAATTTCAATTGCCTCTTGTTCCCCTGCTTCCTTATTTGCAGTGATGTCTGCCGTTGGAGGAACTGGGAAAACTTTATGTTCTGGAATGGCCACAGTCTCTCTGAGTATCCCCTGGTGCTTTTGTTCCTTCACTATATCCTGAACAGTGGTCAGTGTGTCATTTTGTACAGGGTCCTGCTTAGGGAGTTTGTACAGACCCTCCTCTATTTTAACTGGGCCTATCTTTACTCGATCACAATCTTGCTTGTGTGTAGCCCACACTGCTGGGCACTGCTGACAAGATAGCCCATAGACCCCGTCCAGGCTGCAGTCTCTAATGATCAGGGTGGCTGCGACTGTGATAGGCAGGTTGTGTATTCTGTTGTTTGTATGTGTTCGCTGCCCCTGACTTGTCCATATTATTTCTCCCTTTCCTGAATCTATAACAGCTCCTGCTTCCCTTAGGATATCTATTCCAAGGATCGTGCCCTTATTATTTGGACATACCCAAAAATACACTGGAAGCTGCACTCCCCCGATTTCTAGTATTTGCTTCTCGCTTCTTTCTGCTTTTACTGTTTTTCCTCCGATATAACTGGCCTGTCCGGTCCAGTTGTTGGTAAGGGTAAGTCTGTTATCAATACCGATGCCCCTGTGTCCACAAACGTATTGCATTGCCGTCCCCCTAACTATGTCGTTATGTACATCCACGGGTCACCAGTGCTGGCCGTGGAGCCCGCTGCCACACCTTTTTCTGCCCTAAGAGGTGCCGCTACTAGCTCCTTGGTCTGATCGATGGTCAGACTGGTTGCCGATGGGGTGAATGACTGGGTGTCTGTCATGACCTTCGCCTGGGTTTTCCCCATCCCTTTTGGACACTGTCTCCAGCCATGTTCCGATAGGCCACAGCTGCAGCATGTCAACTCCTTCACTGCCTTATACCTGGTCCAACAGTCCTTTGCTAGGTACCCTGGCTGCCGGCAAGCAAAGCAAACTCTCTGGGACATCACAGCAGCTGCACCCACTATACCCACTTTACGATTTCTCTTGCCTTTTCTTTGGTCTATCTCACTGACCCACCGAAACCATTGCAGAGTAGTTGGGCCCTATGATTATGCCTAAATGCAGCTCCCTGAACAAGTATACACACCCTCCTTTGGCGTTTCGAACCGTACCGTCAGTTACCACCTGTCACAACTGATGGTCCAAGTCTCACCAAGTTAACATGCGAAGATTTCCCACTTACATAAACACTCATGCACACGCATACACTACTGTTATATCTACCAGTTCAGCTCTCCACGTTCGTGATACAGTACCTCGTGTCCTGTGCACCACCGACCGAACAGATCCAATTGTGAGTGTTATTTTAGAAAAATACTCCCTAACTTAGACTGCTAGGAACGCTGGCCACACGACGGGTCACGAAGTATCCCACTTCTGACACCAAATGTTGTAGTGTGGATGAAATCACTGGAGAGACAGTTACCGGTAGATACAAAGCAGCTTCTTTATTCAACACAACAAGGTACAGCAGGCACCATACGGCCAGAGACACTTTCAGTAGAAAGGTCTGCTAGCCCAATGTGGGCTCGATATTTATATGCTAAGCACAAAGGGCAATTCCTATTTACAAAGTTATGGACAATGCATAGACAATGCTTTCTTTTGAAGCTACATATAAAACATCACACCTTCTGACTTCATCCTCTCCTCCTGATGCCCACATGTCTGGGTTGGTACTCACAGCCTTTAGGAGTTCAAGTTAAATCCACAGTACATTTAGTTGGTATTTTACATAGATGACAATTCATATTTATAAAGTATAGATAATACTGTCTTCGAAACTACCTATTAACTTCACACTTCCATCAGCAGTGTCTGGCTAGTATTCCGATATTCACAGCTTTTAGGAAATGCATTATTGTGAACTCAATCCACAGTACTTTGTCAAACAGAAGGCTGGTAGCCATAGTCATTTAAGTGTAAGTGAATCATCTACCCAAAAACTCATTCTAACAGCAACAACTCATTGCATAAAAGCATGCAGACATGATCAGAAGGTTCAGTTCTTCTTCAGACCAAACATAAGAATGGGGGAGAAAATGCGATCTAAGTGACTTTGACCGTGGAATGATTGTTGGTGCCAGATGGAGAGGTTTGAGTATCTCAGAACCTGCTGATCTCCTGGGATTTTCACGCACAGCAGTCTCTAGAATTTACAGCAAATGGAGCAATAAACATGTTTCTGAGTCAGATGACTCTGTGTTTAAATCGTACACTGAGACTAGTGCAACACATGGCTGACTCTCCAGCACAATATAAAGGGAGTGTTATGCTGATAGACATGTTAAAATGAAGCCCAGTCTCCCAAATCGGGTGACCACAAATGATATTATTTTGAATAGGAGTGTAGGCTGGTACCTTTGTTGCCCTAGCTAGTGCTTAATCCTCTTCATTCGGTGTCTTGTTTTGTGCAAAACAGTCACGATGTTTCACACATTACAGATGAGTTGCACTTCAAAGGCATTCTGTTGGCTGTGAAGTACTTTGGGAAAGCCTGATGTCAGAAGTAATTTGAGTGTTATTCTGATTCGGATTTCATTTTTGTTTATCACACATACAGTGAAATGTATCATCTGTGTTACAAACACACCTAAGGATGTGCTGGCAAACAGACCACAAGTGTTGTCACACATTCTGGGGCCAAAATAGCATGCCCACAGTGCTCGATGGAAGAAAACATGCAACGGAAACAAAACAAGATCCCTTCCTCCATTCCAGCCTCCCACGTACAACTGTCCTCCAACTCCTGGCCTCCAGTCTCCAGTATCCAGTCAGAAGACAAATTTCAAGGTTTGGCCATTGAGCTTCAACTTCCCCATTCATTTGAAGCAAGACTTTGTTTTCATAAGGAATGGATGTACCTTAATATAGTGCTTTTCACATCTACATAACATTCACAATGAATAATACCATAATGAATGTAACCACGAGAGGTTCAGCAGATGCCAGAAATCTAGAGTAACACACACAAAATGCTGGGGCGACTCAGCAGGTCAGGCAGCATCTATGGAGAGGAATAAAGAACCGACTTTTCAGGCTGAGACCCTTTATCAGGGTGTGTGTGTGTATATCCAGTTGTGAGCAAATACTGAATTAATTTTTTCAACTGATAGAAGCAAAATTGAAATTATAGGGCATTCGTAGAGCAAGGGGATTAGTAAGGTTGGGGGATAGAAAAGAGAGGGAATTTAGGCTAGAATGTAAATTTTCTAAAAGAAAATAAAAATGAGCATCAGAATAGAATTAAAAGCCTAAAGTGAGAAGAATTTATCAGTGTGTCAAATCAAATGCAAGGTTGAACGGTTAGAATGATATAGGAAACCAAAGGATCCGAGGCAAAAATAAATGACTCATTCGACAAGTTCAGAAGTTCGCATAAAGGCGTAGAGGTAAGTTTTTGAAAACCTGTAGAGCTGAGATGACTAATCCTCACTGTGAGGCAGTGAGAATCAAGATCTGTGATTTGGGGAAAAACGGTGACAAATAATTACTTTTACAAGGAATGATTTTTATTTACAGAATTACTGAGAGAAAATGAACAACTCTTCATTCCTTTTCAGTGAGGGAGTAAATATGTCCAGCTTGAACTACAAAGGAAAAGTACGAATCAAAATTTAAAAAAAACAAATTATCATTAACTGCATTAAGTTTCCTGCAGTCAAAATACACTAATGAAAAATAAACAACCAAATCACTAATTTTTGAATTATTCAATTAGTGTACATCGGTTTTTTTGAAACTATCTGAAAGTGTTCTTTCCCTACCATTGTTTGTCTAATCTTTGCAGACATTGGGGCTTTTCTCTTTAAAATTATGGATCGCGGCTGATGGGTTAGGAGAGCAAAAATTTAAAATCAATGCTTCTTCTCCCTCATTCAGGGAATATTGAAGACAGGTATCTCACCACTGGCGCTACCATCAATTGTTTTGGGTTGGGACCAGCTGCAGGGATGTTCCTCGATACCTCTCAGTGCTTCCTCTTAATCACTGGGAGATATCACATTCTTTCTACCCCGATAGTTTCCACGAAACAGAAGAAAAAACACAACATTTTCAAAGCTGTTTCTGTAAATCTCTAAAGCAAGAGTAGTACTTATCTTGCAACAACAATTATTTCATGGTGGGGATGTGCCATTAATGAAACATTGTATTGTATTGCACAGTAATTTACTTTCCACAGCATTTCTCCTTTTACTTTTGTTTAGTAAATCTTATCTCAGCTTTGAATAACCACTAAAATACCCTGCCAATATTTGAATTTGTATTTGTTCTACATTTTTAATAAATAATGCACTTACGTACAGTTTTTATGACTAATTTATACAAAGTTTGTGTATTTCCATGAATGAATTAAATAATTGGCTATGAAGATCACGTAGGAAAAGGTCTGGTGGCATTTGTTGTATTTCTAAAACTGAAGTGACATGCAATTAATTCAGAAAAATGGTTCATCAGTTATGCTTTTAAAACTGAATTTAGTCACAGTAAGTTCTGAAATATTAAAAGCAAAGCTGAACACCTTAAAATAATTAATTACAGTAAAAGCTGATTTCTGCTGTCTTAAAAATTAAGTTGAAAGCAAAGACACACATAGTGCAGACTGAGAGACTGTACAGACTGCACCCAAAACATTAAGTAGGTCTGCTTCCTTGTGGATACAATTCTCATTAAAAAAAAGTCCTTGATTCCCCTGAATTAATCAAATTATTGAAAACATCAAGGGGGATGAATTTTGTAAGTTACTGTACATGTATGGCATTTCTCATGAAAAAATTCTTCAATTCTGGTTTCAACCATGGACACTAATGAAATTTTATTTTTACTCAATAAGAGAAGCAAGAGCAAAAGTTAATGAATTTAATTTAAAAAGTTGAGAGTATGCTAAATTAATTCTTGTGGAAAATCTGTGCAGTTAGAAGGCAAAATGTTGGTGAAATTTGTTTTTTCAGTTAGGTTTCAGATCACGCTTTCTGAATTGAGAATCTCAGACGAGCTGTCACCCAGCCACAAATTCTGATGACTGAAAAGCTCTATTTTTACAAAGCAGTGCTTATACTTAACAGAAGTTGGTTTACAATGGAAACATCGCTGCTTATGTGGTTTACATAATTCTGGAATTATCACTGTTTCTGCTATGAGTACAGAAGCAAAAGTATAGAAAGCTGATCTTTGATTTGTTTTTAAAGTCCATGCATTTAAAGGAATGGGAAAATGAAACATGAAACTAATTAATGTTGAACACAACATCTTATTTTTAATCCATAATATTCCAAAGCACACTTTCAGTGTGAACTTCTTCAGCAAAACTTCTTCTTAGGTAAATTCAAAATACCCCATGATGCCAATTCAAAAAGGAATAGGGGAGTTTCACCAGTATGCTAAAATTTATCTATATCACAAATAACAGCACCAAAATGAACATTTTGCTTGCTGTGCACTTTACTGTGTGTGCAGATTTGTATCTTAAAATCAATCAAAACTAATTAATGCGATAAGAAGATAAGTACAGCCAAAAAAAAAGAATTTGAAATGTGATTTATTTCAAAATATATAGTTTCCTATGTTACAAAATAACTACTTTTCAAAATGCTTTATTGCCTGTTAGACACTTTGGGGCATTTGAGGTTGTAAATGTTGTTCTCTAATGCCAAACTTTCTTTTAAAACCTTGAATAATTGAGAGCTCATTTAAAAATCAACATAGAACGCATTACTTTGAGTGATATACTTTCAAAGCCTTAAACCAACATTGAAGGCAACAAAATAAATGCTCAAAACATGGAAATTTTCAGTAATATTGACAGATTCCTTGTTCAGAATAAAAGTAAAACACTCCCACTTTAAAATCTCTTACTAGCTCTTCCTTCAGTTAGTCCTGACGAAGGGTCTCAGCCTGAAACGTCAACTGTACTTCTTCCTAGATATGCTGCCTGGCCTGCTGCGTTCACCAGCAACTTTGATGTGTGTTGCTTGAATTTCCAGCATCTGTAGAATTTCTCGTGTTTGCGTTCTGGAAACACTCAGCAGGTTAGGTCGCATCTGTCAACAGATGGACAGTCAATATTTCAGGTCAAGGATCTTCATCAGAAATGGGAAAGAACAAAAAGAAACAAGTTGGTTTTAAGTTGTAGGGAGAGGGGGAAGTAGGAAGGCCAAAGGTAACATTTCGGCTGGGGTGGTGTCATGTTTGCCCAGCAGAAAGATTGAAGGTAATGAGGGCATTTAGAAAGGGCGGTGTAAAGCAGGTCAGGGCTATTGCTGGAGTACTGTCTGAAACCAAATGACAAATGCTGGAAATAGCTAGCAGATCAAGCAGCAACCCTCTGTTACCTACTTTTATCACTTTCACAATTCTGACTTAAGGGTTTTTGACTTGAACCGTTAACTCTGTATCTTTTTTCATAGTTGTTGCCTGACCTACTGAACGTGTCCTAATTTTTCTGTTTTTACTTAAAAATTCAAAATAAGTTTATTATCAAAGTACACATATGTCACCCATGTGCAACCGTAAGATATGTTATCTTGTGGTCATACTGAATAAATCCAATAGCTATATACTTGTTGCAAGAGTGCCAGATGGCGCCGGTAAACCACGCTGATGTTTGAATTCAGATCTCCAGTCGTTCGGGTGTCTTGATTTGTAATCTTTGGCCAGAATGCCCTTTTCATTTATTCATGAAGAAATGTTGGATGATATTAATGCCTATTTTATTACAAAGTGCGTAGCACTGTCTAAATTCAAAAGCAACACTATAGCCCTTCACATAGAGCATGCATTGATAGTTGTTATTGTACTCTGGTTATTTTGAGGCTAAGATTAAATTCTCCGTGGGTGCTGTTAAACTTTACTGCACTTTGTTCAATCAAGATGATTTCAAAATTCATATGTCCCAAAGCAATACACATGAAATGCTTTACTTGAAAGTATCGTACAAGGATAAAAATAATATCCGAAGTAGCTGGTTATACAGACATCAGATATGTTATAGAAAATTCACACCCGATATTTGCAGCTGGTTTTTTCAAAGGAGTCACCTTTTTAAATTTTATTTTTGCTTTATGTCATTTTTATCTATGTCTTATGGTCTTATTTTTCAGGAGTGTGACTAAACAATGAATCCTTTTGTCTGACTACATTTATTATAAGATATTAACTGTGTTGCACTTCTTAAAATTGAATCCTTCCACACCAATCTGTTTTCCAGCCCCAACTTCTCCATCTCCCCAAGGCCTTGTCAAGCCCCCACCAATTCCACTGACATCCCTATCCTAATTTGCTTGACTCCCTTAGCTCCTACTTCATCTTCTCCCGGTCTTCCATTTCCTTGGGTCCCTTCCCTTCACAATCTTCACATATTATCTTATTTTGTGTTACTGGCTGGATACTCTTACACTGTCTTTGTGCTTCAAAAGTCATCTCCCAGCTCCCCCTCCACACTGGTACCAACCCCCTCAGGGGAAGTTCTTTCTTCTTTCCACCCCATTTTCTTCCCAGTCAGCCTTTCACCCCATGAGCTTTTCCCTGTACTCCTCTCCCACTCTATTATTATTAAAGTCACCTGGCACTAAAATCAACCCATTGACCCACTAAATTCATGCCAGCATTAACCACTTTTACACTCATCCTACACCAATCCCATGTTCCCATCTACCCATATTCCACCATTTGCCCACACACTAAGGGCAACTTACAATGGCTAATTAACCTAGCAACCAACACCTTTAGGGTGTTGGGGGAAATTGGACACCCAGGAAAATCCATGGGTCCACAGGGAGAATGGGCAAACTCCGCACAGTTAGTGTCCGAGGTCCGCATCGAGTCAGGATCACTGGATCTGCGAGTTAACAGCTCTATCATCTGTTCCACTTTGCCACCATCTTCATCTTCACACAGCACCACCTCCCCCCACCACCAAGATGGCCCTGTTGCACCCAGTCAGCAGGGCAGTTCGAGGGCAAGTATTTAGTTCCTGATGCCTGCAGTCTGGTCACCTCCCAAGCTCACTGCAGCAGTGGTGCAGGCTGCCAAGCAATGGTTTCATGGGGCTGACACGGACAGTCACTATGCCACAAAGGCAAAGGTTAGCCTTGTATAGTTTTTGAGCTTTGACGTTTTAAGACACCTTGGTCTAAATTGTCTGACTTTTTATGGATCGGCTGCTTACGACCGCCACCTGGTGGTTAGATCCATGAAAAGCAATGCCAATCAGCTAAATAAATGGCCTTTAATTAGCACTCTACTAACTCATTGCACAAGCCTTTTTCTCACACATCTAAAGAAAACTTTAACAAACTTGCTCAGACACCCAAGACTCATGAAACCAAAGAATATTGATCCCTTTTAGCACAAGATGTATTCATCAAAGCATGAAAATGAAAATGTACAATAACATTCATTGGAGACAATTCTACCACATTACACATGGAGGCGTCATTATAGCAATGTTGTTGAAAAAGCTCATTAATAGATTAACATGTCCGATCAATTCAAACCATTATACTTAAGCACGTTGCAGCATGGAGCAATCTAGTTATACAAGGGTGTTGTGACTGACCGATTTGTACTGTACTCTAGACCAAACCACCCCTGGGTATTTTAGTCTGTTTAGTATTAATCACCGAAATGAAAAGGAACTTGCTGAAGTACATAACAGACAGCAGAGGGCAAACATCACGCTAGGAAACTGGAAGAGGGTGAAGAATACTTCATGGGAGGGGTGAATGGACCAAGATTACCTACCACTCACTCCTTCTGCCATCCATTCAACTCTTACTGCCCTCCGAGATTGGACAACTCATGGTCAGATTTTCCTCTGCCATCTAGTAACATTTCTATCTTCTCCCTAGATCGCTTGTTCCGTTTGGAACCCACTAAGCACGATTTCCCACCTGCATCAATCTGTCACCTCCAACTGTCATTCAATATTAAGAACTTCTCTTTGTGTCTCCCTTCTGATTTGCTCCTAAAGTTCCCCCTCATTCAACCCCTGATGTGTCCCTTCCTCCACCCAAAGTTTCCTCCCCAGGCACTACATTTAATCTTCTCTCATTTCTGTCACCAAGTCCCACTGGTATCTCCTCAGCTCTCTCTGCCTCCACCTCACCAAGTCTCCCCTGTCCAAGACCTCCCATTAGCATTCCATCCACATCTCCCCAGATTCCCCTTTCCTAAGTTCCTCTGTGGATGTTTCCTCACCACTCTTCCCCTCTAACCTTCTCCACAGCTCCCTGAGCACACTATCTCCAACCTCCCTTCATGTTTTCTCCCTGCCCTGTACATGGCCATCCCCAGCCAGTCTCTACCCCAGTTAACTTCTCTCTGCACCACTCTCCTGATCTTCTCTCAGTGTGATCCCACACGTCTCACAGCCACTCATCTCCCCAATGAGCCAACATGCAGTGTTTTCCCCAACTTCCATCCCTCTGACCTTCCTGCTCACCCCTTTGACACTCTCACAACAGGTTCCTCACATCTTCTTGCTGTCCTGCGGTCTCCCTGCAACCCTTTCCTCATCTGCTGATCTTCTGCATGATCATTGTACTATTTGACATCAACAACAATGTTTCAGTATCACAACAAGGAATGTACCAGGTCATGAAAACCTACCCCAGGACTGAATCAAGTGAACGTTTCTTGCAAGTGTATCTTTCCTTAGGTAGGGCATCCAGGCTTATGCACGATAATTTCAGTTGCTGGATCACCGGAGACCAAAGTAAATGAAGCAAGTTGACTCCTACTCAATTCAAATCCTCTCACAATAAATGTCAGCATACAATTTTCTATCCTGGTTCCAAGTTGTACCTCTTGTAAAACTTCATATACTTGTACACAAGAAAACCCAAGTTCCTCTAAAGTTCCTTTCAAATTCTCAGCACTCAAAAAAAATCAGTTTTCTATTTTTGCTACTAAATTTGAATGACCTTACTTTTTTTTAACTTTAAATTCCACCTGCCTTGTCCTTGCCCATTTATTTATCTCCGAAACTCACAGTCCAGACTGGCACCAAACAAGTTAAGATATTTTATATATATATCGATGACCTCATCCTAGACATTGACATAGATTTTTGACAGTTGGGCTCACAGCACCCTACAGAATTCATGCAAAAGCTACCCATTTATTCCTATCCTGCATTTTAATCAGTTAATTAATCTTCTATCCATACAAGTATATTACCCCTAAATCCATGCACTCTAGTTCTGAGTTATTTCACGTTATCAAACACTTTCTGAAAATCTAAATTCACACTCATCTAGTATCAATTGTTTGGCAACAATAAAGCATAAAGTATAAAGTATCAATTAGAGGAGAAAGTCTGTGAAGCACAGAAGGGAAAATAATGAAGAATAGTGTGTGGGCAGCACGGTGGTGTAGAGGTTAGCACAACCTGCTTTGCAGAGTCAGCAATCAGTAATTGGGATTCGATTCTCGTGGCGGTCTGTAAGAAGTTCGTACATTCCGAACCCGTGGCCATGTGAGGTTCCTTCAGGCGCTCTGATTTCCACCCACATTCCAAAGACATATGCTTAGGATTAGTGGGCTGTGGACACACCATGTTGGTGCTGGAACGTGGCGACACTTGCTGCCTGTTCCTAGCACAACTTCGCTGATTTGGTTTGACGCAAATGATGCGTTTCTCTGCATGTTTTGATGTTTCAATGTACATGTGACAAATAAAGCCAATCAAATGAAATTACTTCAAAGCTTGAGCCATTTTGTAGTTTTTGATATTAATACCATAAACTATTACTGGGATTAAAGTTTAGCATTTTTTTAAAAAATGATGTATTCATTACTAACAGGGTGCTGTAACTGATGGCATTTGATGATTGGATATTTTCAGAAGTGAGACTTTCATTCTGACTACATTAGCCTGCTATGTGCCAGCTTCTAGGCAAGCTTTCTGAGCACTTTTCCCCATTCTATTTTAATATATATCTTTCATGCAGGGAATCATTTCAATCTATACCTTTATTCATTTACCATCTAAATCCTTTTTGAGCATTTCTCTAAGAAAGCATTGAAGGAGTGGGTGGCGGCAAAATGATGTTGATTGCAATGATATGAACAACACTTTAACCGCTTTATAAAAGGAAAACCATCATAGCAAATGATTATTGACTTTAATCGATGCAGTAATAGTGTAATCAGTTATTTCACTGGGAATGCGGAAGCTTATTTAACCTTTAACCCTCATATTTATTTATTTGCTCTTTGTTTGTTTGTTTCGAGTTATAAAGTGGAACAGGCACTTCCTGCCCAACGAGCTGCACCACCCAGCACCCAACGACTTAACCCTAGCCTGATTGCAGGACCAATTTACAACGAATAAGTAACCCACTAACTGGTACGTCTGTGGAATGTGGCAAGAAACCGGAGTCACCAGAGGAAATGATCATGCTCATGGGAAGGAATGTACAAACTTCTTACAGACTGCGTCAGAATTGATCTCTGAACTCTGATGACCAGATCTGCACTAGCGTCTCGCTAACCGCTTTGTTAACGCTGTGCCCCTAATCAAATCTGGTCTATTAAAAGCTTGTGTGTTAATGAACTCTTTGGTATGATACTGCATTCTGTAGACCTTTAGTAAACCATGATTGGTGCCTGGACCCAATTAGATCATCTGGTGATAGAGTGGCAGTTAGCAAATGCCATTGGCCTCTGTATCCTTTGGTATGGTACTGCATACCATAAGGTCCCAGTTATGTTGGCTGTTGATAGTCAGAGTGGTGGTTAGGAAATGCAATTGGCCTTTGTGTTGGCAAAACCCGCAAGCTAAAAGGAGAGAAGCTAATCATTGCTTCCAAGCTAAATCTCGGCAATACTGGCCATTATACCTGCACATTAGTCAGGAGGTGGTGAGATACTGGCTTGTGAATTGGCAGAATGCTGCCGACTGGCACATTCTCGGCTGCAGGAATACGTGCTGAGGGATGCGCTGAAACTTGGTGCAGCCACCACAAGAGCCCGGTGGGGAAGGGCCACAGTTTAGGGTTCTTCTTCCACTGGAATGGGAGGGGTTGGGTGGTGGGGAGTATACCCCTCAACAATGGTGTGGGAAGGTAAACCAATGGAGTGCCATGTGGGTGGCCAAAAGTATGGATGTGTAGAGACCATAATGGGAACATATGTAAAGGATTAAGAGTCATTGAATGGTTTATTGTACATAATTTTATTTTTGAATAAAGTATATTTTGAAATTTTAAAAAATCACTGCAGGTGGTGGTTAAAACTGCCTTAATGATGCTACTGCAAATTCACAAGTCAAAACTTTAGAGTTAGCAGCTTTGTTACAGGAGTTCTGAGAAATGTACTGAGAACAGACTGTCTGACAAGCTCCATTTCACATCTAAATCAGCACTCTTAATAATGGTAAATTTTCATAGTGGAAATAAATGGTTCTGTTTTTCTAGCAGTGTGACCAATATGACAATAGATGTCAATAAAAGAAGGTGAGAGGAGGTCTTTTAAGAGACTCTGATAGGTACATACAGCTTAGAAAAATAGAGGGCTATATCTAGAGTAGGTTACACGGTCGGCACAACATTGTGGGATTGAAGGGCCTGTAATGTGCTGTAGATTTCTGTGCTCTATGTTCTATGTTCTATGAGGGAAGGAGTACAAGCTGAAAGGTGTTACATCAGATCAGATGAGATGGAAGGGAGGTGGATGGGGGAGAGGAGATGAAGTGAGAAGATGCGAGGTGAAAGATAGAAAAGGTAAAGGGCTGAGGAAGCAATCTGATAGGAGAAGAGAATGGACCAATGGGAGAAAGGGAAGGGAGATCATGGGCAGTGAAGAGAAGGGAAGGGGTGAGAGAGGATTCAGAATGAGGAATTGAAAAAGAGAAAAGGGGGACTGGGGAAAAATACCAGAGCTTAAAGAAATCAATGTTCATGCCCTCAATTGAGAGGCTGTCTAGACTGAATATAAGGTGTTGCTCCTTCAACCTGAGATTAGCCTCATCATGGCAGTAGGGGGGGGCCATTGACTAACATTTCAGAATGGGAATGGGAAGTGGAATTAATGTGGCTGGTCACCAGGAGATCCTGTTCGTTGCGGACGGAGCGAAGATGTGTACTTCTAAGGATTTCCAGCATCAGCTGTTACGTCAGGTCAAAATTGTCCTGGTGCCTATCATGAGGAGAATGTGTGAATTTGCCTTCAATTACAAAGAAGTGAAAAGCTGACAATGGTTCGGTGTGCAGGCAAACTACATGTAGGTGGGAAGTGTTTAACAGGAAGTTGTCCTGCAAGCCCATCCTGGTCAGTACTGGACTCATTGAGTTGAGCTGATCTCATCCAGAAGAGCAATGGAATCATTTAATGGTGGGCTGTGGTGCACCAGATGGTGATGCACCAGATTAATGGTACGGCAAATTATAAACACAAGAGATTCTGCAGATGCTGGAAATCCAGAGCAACAGCACACAACATACTAGAGGAACTTAGCAGGTCAGCCAACATCCCTGGAGAGAAATAAGCAGTTACCGTTTTGGGCCGAGACCCTTGGAGCTACTGCCTCACAGTTCCGGGGATCAGGGTTCAACCTTAATCTGGGTGTGGCCTGTGTAGGGCTTGAACGCGTTCGGCCTGTGTAGGGCTTGAATGTGTTTGGCCTGTGTAGGGCTTGAACGCGTTCGGCCTGTGTAGGGCTTGAACGCCTTCAGCCTGTGTAGGGCTTGAACGCGTTCGGCCTGTGTAGGGCTTGAACGCGTTCGGCTTGTGTAGGGCTTGAACGTGTTCGGCATGTCGGGTGTGGGATTCTTTCAGGTCCTTGGGGTTCTTCCCACATCCGAAAGTAGCTTTGACAGGTTAACTTGTTCCTTAGTGTAGGAAAGTGGCAAAAAAAAGATCAATGTGAGGTTGAGGGACACATGAGGGGGAATAAAATGAAGGTGGTTGCAGTGATATAAAGAGAGGAAGAACAGTTTGATAGGATTTTGATTCCCATTCCCACTTTGACATGGCCTCTTCTACTGCCAAACTCAGGCTAGATAAGCAACACCTCATATCATCCAGGTATCCTCCAACCTAATGGCATGAAAATTAATTTCTCTAACTTATGGTAATTTCTTCCCCCCCACCACCCACCTTCCCTCGTTTCCCATTCCCCATTCAGGTTCTCATCTCACCCCTTCTTTTTTCCTCGAATGTCCCTCTGGTAGTCTCTCCTCCTTCCCTTTTGCCCATGATCCACTATCCTCTCCTATTAGAATCCTTCTTTATCAGTCTCTTATCTCTTCCATCCATTACCTTCCAGCCTCTTACTTCATCCCCGTCCCCCACCCAACTTGTTTTCCTGCTCACCTGGTTTCAACTATCACCTGCCAGCTTGTGCTCCTTCCCCTTCCCTCATCTTTTTATCTTGGCTTCTTCCCCATTCCTTTCCAGTTCTGATGAAGGGGCTTGGTCCAAAACATTGACTGTTTACCTCCCTCCATAGATGCCAGCTGACTTGCTGAGTTCCTCCAACATTTTGTGTGTGTTGCTCAAGAATTTCAGCATCTGCAGATTCCCTCATGTTTATGAGACTGATAGGATTGCTCAGTTGGGAGTTGGCAACAATTTGCTGGGAAGACTGGCCTCTCTCTACTTTGTAATATGTAACTTCTTGCTCCTGATAACTATCTCATTACACTACTGAAAACTCTTTGCATACAGGAGAACAATAATGGATTAACCTACATACCCAGTATCATCCAGTAACACTTACATCCATAGTGAAGAATTGCTTGAGAGGTTGGTGATGAAAAATATCAACTCCTGCCTGAGAAGCAACTTAGATCCACACTAATTTGCCTACCGGCACAACAGGTCCACAGCAGATGCCATTTCATTGGCTCATCACCAAAACCTGGAACATCTGGGCAGTGAAGATACATACCTCAGTATGCTCTACGTTGACTACAGCTCAGCATTCAATGCTATCATCCCCTCAAAACTAATCAATAAGCTTCAAGACCTCGGCTTCAATGCTTCCTTGTTCAACTGGATTCTCAATTTCCTCACTTGCAGACCCCAGTCAGTTCAGATTGGCATCATCATCTCCACAATCTCCATCAGCACTGGTGCACCACAAGACTGTGTGCTTTGTCTTCTGCTCTACTCACTTTACACTTATGACTGTGTGACTAAGCACAACTCCAATGCCAAATTCAGTGTCCTGATGACACCACTGTCATAGGCCAAATCAAATGTGGCAAAGAATCAACATGTAGGAGTGAAATTGAAAATCTGGCTGAGTCGTGCCATAACAACAACCTCTTACTCAGTGTCAGCCAGACCAAAGAGCTGGTTATCAATTTCAGGAGAAGGAAACCAGAGGTCCATGAGTCAGTCCTCATTGGGGGATCAGAGGTGGAGAGCATTAGTAACTTTAAATTCCTTGGTGTATTATTTTACTGGACCTGTCCTGGGCCCAACACATTAGTGCAATTATGAAGAAAGCACAACAGTGCCTCTAGTTCCTAAGGAATTTGCGGAGATTGGGCATGACATCTAAAATTTTGGCCAACTTCTATAGATATGTAGTAGGGAGTATATTGACTGGCTGCATCATAGTCTGGTATGGAAATACCAATGCCCTTGAATGGAAAATCGTACAAAAAGTAGTGGATATGTCTCAGTCCATCGCACATAATGCCCCAGTCCATCACCGGTAAAGCCCTTCACCCCATGGAGCGCATCTACATGAAACGCTGTCGCAGGAATGCAGCTTCCATCATCAGGGATCCCCGCCACCCAGGACATGCTCTCCTTTCGCTAATGCCATCAGGAACAAGGTACAGGAGCCTCAGGACTTGCTCCACCAGGATCAGGGCCAATTACTACCCCTCAATCATCAGGCTCTTGAAACAAATGGGATGATTTCATTCCACTTCACTTGCCCACCATTGAAATGTCCCCATAACCTAGGGGCTCACTTTCAAAGATGCTTCATCTTAAGTTCTCAATATTTTTGCTTCTTTCTTTCTTTTTTATTATTATTATTATTATTTTGCATTTGCACAATTTGTTGTTTTCTGCACTATGGATGAACACCCTAACTGGGCAGTCTTTTATTGATTCGGTTATGGTTATTATTCTATAGGTTTATTGAGTATGCCCCAAGAAAATGATCTCAAGGTTGCGTATGGTGAGGCATATGCATATTGCTAATAAATTGACTTTGAACTTTGACCTTTGAACCTGATTTTATTTCACTGTTAATGTTTGAGCCATGAAGGTTAACAAGTTGGTTGAATGACTGGAGGATATTGACACAGGTAAAGCACAAGCCTCATTGTTTTCAAAGCAGACAGAAAGGAAAATAGAACACAAGAACCCAAGAAAATAGGAGCAAGAATCAGCCATAACTCCTCACTATAATCATGGCTGATTTGCCCCAGGCCTCAACTTCCGTTCTGTGCCAATTCCACATGGCCCACTATTTCTCTGTCTTTCAAAAAATTATCTACTTCCTCTTTAAATAGCCTAACAAAATGTCTCTGCCATCTAGAGAGATAAGATTCCAAATACTTACCACCTGCCTTGAGAAACAATTCCTACACCCCTCAGTTTTAAATGATAACTCCATATCTTCTAACTCAGCCATTCCCCCAAAAAAATGGCTTCCAGTTGTACAGGTGTCTATAATTTGGTTTTATCCATAAATACACAAAAAAAATCACTTGATATGGTAACCATATCTCAGCAGTTTTGTAATGAATGGCATTAGATGCACAGAAAACAATTAAGAAAGAACAATTGCAAACTGTGGAGAGAGGGAGGAGACTAGTTCTGCTGTTTCACACACAAAATGCTGGAGGAATTCAGCAAGCCATGCAGCATCTAAACAGTCGATGTGATTTCTGGGATCTGCAGAATTTCTGTGTTTGCAAGAAGGAATATCTGTATGTGCAGCAGACTTTGAATTTAATAAGATTATGGGAGCTCACTCACCGACAGGGTGCCCATAGGTCAAGTGTTCCTAACTAGACGATTGCCTGTACGTTCCTTCATTAGACTAGTTGAATCATCTACCTATTAACCTATAGAAACATCTCAACACCGACCCTGTCGTGTCTCTTTAGAACCTTTTACATTTCAGTCGGGTCATCTTTCATCTTCTAAACTCCAAAGAATTCAGGTCAAACTTTATCAGACATTCATGATAGGACAACCCATCGTATGAAGAAATGGCTGAGTTAATCTCTTCTACACTGCCCCCGATGCTTGTATAGTCTTTTCTTAAGAAAGGAGAATATAACTGTATGCTGGGCAGCCTCATCAAAACCTGGCACAATTGTGACCATACATTACCATTTTTAAATTTCACACTTTACAGTAATGACCTTTATAGGTCTTTTTAACTACAGAGTGCAGTATCATTGCCCTACCTTTTTGTGCTTCAGGTATAGAAAAGCCACGTTCCATTTGTACTCAACTCACTTCCAATTTCCTTCTAATTTTTTTCTGCCTAAGTGCTTGGCCTAACACTTTCCTACACTAAACTCCATTTTTCGTTTTATTAACGCATTCAATAAAGAGACGTATTTTCCGGAAGTATACACTCCCAGACAGTGCAGATCAACCAGACAGAACAAGCAGCAGTTTGGAAAAATAATTCCTCAAAATCTTCCAAGGAAACATAAGGTCTTACCTTTTTACAGCATTGATGTTACACTTGCGTATTGATGCAAATATTGAACTGGAACATACTGTTCTACATTAATTATTATTTAAAAATGATACAATAGAGAAGAGACGGGCATGACAAGTGCCCGTCAATGGGATGGCACAGCTGGAGCGAGAGCCAATTAAAATTGTATATTTTAAATTTGCTTCTTTTGTGCACAATGGATGTTTTTTAAATATAAAAGTCTGTTTCTATGGTAACAAAGCATTCGTTATCCAATCACGATCCCTTTAGAAAAATTTCTCCTTTTCTGTACACCTTTTACTTAAGATACTCCAGAGACTAATGAACTCTTGAACTTTTTGATTTCTGTCTGTCTCAGTGAAACAAACTGATTGGCAAACAGTCATTTCAGCTCTAACCTGTGCTGTTCACTAGAAGGTTCCCACACATTTGCACCATCGTCCAAGGGCAGTACTTAATCAGCACAGGAAGTGGTATAAACCTTTGCAGAGGCCACAAACCATTCCCTTCAAAGACTGAATATGTTCAAGATGTTCCCACACCCATGAAGTGAAACAAGAAAATTGCGTGCAACTGTCTGCTATCTGCAATCAATGTGAAACATCAGCTTAGCAGTTACTGGAGGCATCTGTCTGTTGAATATAGAAAGCACCATAATACTTTTTATGCACAATTTTAATACATTTGTTTCAGTTGCTGCAAGAAAAAATACTTTACAATATGGGGAAAAGCATGTAATGATGAATTAAATACTTGAAAATTTGTAAATACTCAGCAAGTCAGACAGCATCCACAGAGAGTGAAACTGATAAGGCTTCATCTCTGTTTGAATAAAAGTTGCATGTTAAATCTCCACAAAATATTTCTCAAACCACAGATGCTGTGTGATCTGCAGCTCTTTCCAGCCATTAAAAAAAAAATTTCCAGATATCCAGGATCCACAGTATTTTATTTTCAAAGGAAGGCTTACTTAGAAGATAGAGCAACAATAAATGGGATTTCTGGATTGACAAGCCCAGTTCTTCACAATGCTTAGCAATGGCTTAGATAGACAGATAAACTTGCTAGAGAGGAAAGTAAGGTGTGAGGAGAATGCAAATTTGATTGCAAAGTAATATGGAGAGGCTAAGTGAGCAGGCAAGCGTTTGTGAGATGGGTACAATGTGGGAAAATATGAGATTACCCACTTTGCAGAAGAAAGCTTGCAAAAACAGTAGGATATTGTTTAAATGGATGAGACCAAGAATGCTGCAGGATACAAGAACCTGGCTGTTCTAATACATGACACACAGAGAGTTAATATGCAGTTACAACAAGTAATTAGGAAGGCAAATGGAACTTTAGCCCTTATTGAGAAGGGCTATTTCATATTGCAAAATATGAAAGTTGACTAGAATTGTTGTAACTGAACAGGTTGTTGGTAAGACTGCATGTAGTGGTTTCAGTTACTATATTTAGCCTGAGGGATATTCACATTGGAAAGAGCTTGGTAAAGGTTCATGACATTTATTTCTGGTTTAAGGCATTGAGTAGGCAGGACTGACACAATGGAGTTTAGAACAATGAGAGAAACACATTCAGTACTTACCTTTGGAATATGCATGATTCAGAAGGGACTTGGCAAGGTAGATGTTGAGATGATATTTCCCCTACGGGGGTCTCCAGAACAAGAGGATAACATGTTACCCACTCGAGATGGAGACTGGGAGCAAGTTAATCTCCTACATGATTGTGAATCTCTGAAATTTCTAACCTGAAGGATGAGACATTGAGCATACCGAAGGCTGATCAGAAGACATTCTGTAGAAGAGTCGATAATTACAGAAAAAAATGTAACAGAGGCCAATATCACATTGCTCTGATGTTATTGAATGGCAAAGCTGGCTGAGGAGTTAATTTGACTACTTCTGCTCATCTTTATTATGTTCTTATGTTCTAAACGTGACCATAGTTATTACTTTAGTAGAAGGGAAAGAAAAAGAGTAATTTTCCCCATCAGCAAGCAACTAGTAGGTATCGGTATCGAGAGTTATGTAGATATAAAATAGGACAAAGGTAGGACAAAGTCAGCATGGTTTCCTTAAGGGAAATCTTACCTGACGAAACTGTTGGAATTCTTTGAGGAGATTACAAGTAGGATAGATAAAGGGGATGTAGTGGATGTTATATATTTGGACTTCCAGAAGTCCTTTGACATGGTGCCACACATGAGACTGCTTACCAAGTTAAGAGCCAATGGTATTACAGAAAAGTTATTAACATGTTTAGAGCATTGGCTGATTGGTAGAAGGCAGTGAGTGGGAATAAAAGGATCCTTGTTTGGTTAGCAGCCAGTGACTAGTGGTGTTCTGCAGGGGTTAGTATTGGGGCCGCTTCTTTTCATGCTGTATATCAATGATTAGATGATAGAATAGATGGTTTTGTTGCCAAGTTTGCTGATGTAACGAAGATTGGTGGAGGGGCAGGTAGTGTTGAGGAAACAGGTAGACTGCAGAAGAACATAGATAGATTAGGAGAGTGGGCATGAAAGTGGCAAATCAAATACAGTGTTGGAAAATGCATGGTCATGCTCTTTGGTTGTAGAAATAAATGTGCGGACTATTTTCTAAATGGGGAGAAAATCCAAAAATCTGAGATGCAAAGGGACTTGGGAGTCCTTGTGCAGAACATCCCAAAGGTTAACTTGCAGGTTGAGTCGGTGGTGAGGAGGCAAATGCTATGTTAGCATTCATTTCAAGAGGTCTAGAATACAAGAGCAGGGATGCGATGCTGAGGCTTTATAAGGCACTGGTGAGGCCTCACCTTGAGTATTGTGAACAGTTTTGGGCCCCTCATATAAGAAAAGAGGAAGATATCCTGAGGCTGGTCTTGGAAAGGATTCAGAGGTGGGTCACAAGGATGATTCCGGGAATGAAAGGCTTATCATACGAGGAACGTTTGATGGCTCTGGATCTGTACTTGCTGGAATTCAGAAGGATGGGGGGGGAGATCTCATTGAAACTTTTTGAATGTTGAAAGGCCTAGACAGAGTAGATGTGGAAAGGATGTTTCTCATGGTGGGGGAGTCTAGGACAAGAGAGCACAGCCTTAGGATAGAGGGGTGTCAATTTAAAACAGAGATGTGGAGAAATTTCTTTCACCAGAGGGTGGTGAATTTGTGGAATTTGTTACCACAGGCAGCTGTGGAGGCCAGGTCATTGGGTATATTTAAGGCAGAGATTGATAGGTTCTTGACTGGACATGGCATCAAAGGTTAAGGGGAGAAGGCTGGGGAATGGGGTTGAGGAGGAGAAGAAAGGATCAGCCATGATTGAATGGTGGAGCAGACTTGATGGGCCAAATGGTCTCATTCTGCTCCTACGTATTATGGTCGTATGGTCTTATATGCTGGTTCATGAAATGCAGCAAATACGCAGGTACAGTGTATAATGGAGAAGGCAAGATATGTGTTAGCTCTTATTACGAGGAGATTGGAGTACAAATGCAAAGAAGACAGACCAGAATAGCATAAGGTTTTAGATAGATAGATAGATAGATAGATAGATAGATAGATATACTTTATTAATCCCGGGGGAAATTTGGTTTCGTTACAGCCGCACCAACCAAGAATAGAGCGTAAATACAGCAATACAAAAAACCCCAACAATCAAACACCAAAATACAAACTATGCCAGATGGAAAATAAGTCCAGGACCAGTCTATTGGCTCAGGGTGTTTGACCCTCCACAGGAAGAGCTGCATGTTCGATGGCCACAGACAGGAATGACCTCCCGTGCCGCCCAGAGTTGTATCACGGTGGAATATGGCCGAAGTCCAACAGTAAGAAGTTCAGTATACAGTCTGCAAACACGTTCCTTGATCGTAATATGCCCCGGATTGCACCATCCGTTGTTAGCCAGAACAGTAAGCACCCAATTCCTTTACGCTTACCGCTATCAATGCACTTCCGGTCAGCCGGAAAGGTATTACCCATTGAACTCCTCTTCTCCAAAAGTCTCTGTTGTCTTGACCCGGTCCTCTTTCCTCGGTGAGATACGAAACCAATGAAATGCATTTAGCATCTGACCAGAAATGCAAAGAATAGTGTTATTTACAAAATAACTGCAAATAAAAAAAGTGCTAAGCACACAAATATAAAAGTACTGAGACAGTACAATACTGATGCAATACTGCTTAGCGCTGTGATGTGAGGTTCAGCAGGGTCACAGCCTCAGGGAAGAAGCTCTTCCTGTGCCTGCTGGTGCGGGATCGGAGGCTCCTGTAGCGCCTACCGGATGGGAGGAGAGCAAAAAGTCCATGGTTGGAGTGAGATGCATCCCTAATAATGCTTTTCGCCCTGCCCAGGCAGCATTTATGGTAGATGTTCTCAATGGTGGGCAATTGGGTGCCGATAATCTGCTGGGGAGTTTTCACCACACGCTGGAGTGCTTTGCGGTACGATACAGGCAATTGCCATACCACACTGAGATGCAGTTGGTGAGTATGCTCTCAATGGTACAGCGGTAAAAGTCCGTCAGTATCCTGGGACAGAGGTGAGCTTTCTTGATGCTCCGCAGGAAATAAAGGCGCTGTTGCGCCTTTTTGATCAGGATGGAGGAGCTCAGAGACCAGGTGAGATCCTCGGAAATGTGGACACCAAGGAATTTGAAGCTGACAATGGCAGTGGGGGCAGAAGAATGCTGCAACAGTGAAGGGTCTCCAGTCATACTGCATATCATGCCATTGCTCCCTGAGACCTATGAAGAACCTTGTGGTGGTTGCCTGTGAATCAGCCTCCCCTCGTTAAACAGAGGCATTCTCCTCAGGAGGATATCATACCCACCTTAAGTGATTACTCTATTATTACTAGTACATTTTGTTACGTACCCCATAACTGGGTTGCCAAACCAGCAGAAATGGATCACTCAGTTGGAGTCTGGATTACTAGAACTAAGAAAGTTTTATTAAAGAAACAAGCAACACAGTACTCTAATCAAAAGGATAATAAATGCAACAGTTCAGCAATGATAAACACACATGTACACGGAATTAAGATAACAGGATCAATCAAGCTCTATCGTTGTCTAGGGGTAAATGACCAGCTTCAAAGTGACGCAAAGTTCAGTTCAATTTAGTTCAGTTCAGTTCACAGTAATCGCTGCCATGGGAGATGGACAGTGGGGGGAAGGAGAGAGAGAGCAAAACGAATGAATATTCAAACGGCTTCCACACAGACCTTCGACATTCTTCTCAGTCAGCTTTTGTGCGAGCCCTTTGTGATGTCATCTGAGGTCACCGACTGTGACCCCTCCGTTTCCAGATACGATCGTTTCTCTGCAGTGAACCTGGCACCCAGGCAAGGGTGGACACACACCAGGTTCCCGCCTATTGTGCCTTTCCACCCTGTGCATCCATGGCTTGTGCCGCGAGCAGCCGTCCAAAACTTCCCACCGACTTGTGGGAGACACACCGCTTCCAGGGTCTCATTACCTCGGGGTGTTGTGTGTGTCTTGCCTTAGCGAACCTGTCCCTTTTTATCCCCTTGCTGGGGTATCGCCTGTCCATCACTTCAAACAGTTCAGGGTTCAAAGGGGGAGCCAATCTTGACAGCTCTCCTTCCCCTTCATTAACATCTCCAAATGCTGCTCCATTGTTTTCCTTATCTCTCTCTCTCCTGAAGACAGGTGGCAGACCAACTGCTGATCCCACTGGTGCCAGCCCAGGCCAGCTAACATCTTAATTTATGTGTATTCTCGTCACAACTTGAAGGCTGATTGGAAAGAATCTGAGATGTAATTTCTTCATGGTGGCAAGTGTGTGCATTAGTGCTGGGGGTAGGACAAAAAGCGAAGAAAATACCTTACACAGAGAATATTGTAAATCTTTGGAAACAGTCTTCTGGAGAGCTGGAGATGCTCATTCACAGGGCACAATCAAGGTTGAGATCAATCATGTTTCATTTGTTACTGAGGAAATCAAGGGCCATGATGATTAGGAAGGAAGTTGACTTGAGTTAGATTGGTGATGTATGACTTACTGGGTAGTGTCAGACTGGCAATATGAAACACTTCCTATGACCACTCATAGAAGCAAATTTTATTCTAACCATCCGTAACCAGATACTGATAAATTTAGTTACATCTATGCAGCAACAAAATTCACAGGTTATAAAGTCATAGAGTCATAGAAAAGTACAGCACAGAATTATGCCCTTTGGCCCATCTAGTCTGTGCTGAATCATTGCCTAGTTGCTTCGACCTGCACCCAGACCACAGCCATCCATATCCCTCGTATCCATGCACCTATCTAAACTTCTCTTAAACATTGAAGTCAAGCTCGCATGCACCACTTGTACTGGCAGCTCATTTCACACTCTCATGACCCTCTGAGTGAAGAAGTTTCATCTCATGTTCCCTTTAAACTTTTCACCTTTCACCCTTTACTCATAACCTCTCATTGTAGTCCCCATCAACCTCATTGGAAAAAACCTGCTTGCATTTACCCTATCTATACCCCTCATATTTTATATATCTCTATTAAATCTCCCCTCGATCTTCTACGTTCCAAGGAACAAAGTGCTAACCTAATCAATCTTTCCATATAGCTCAGGTCCCCCAGACCCAGCAACTCTTTCAACCTTATTTACATCTTTACTGTAGGTAGGTGACCAAAACTGCATACAATACTCTAAGTTAGGTCACAACGTCTTATACAACATAACATCCCATCTCCTGTACTCAGTGCTTTGATTTATGATGGCTAATGTGCCAAAAGCTTTCTTTATGACCCTATCTACCTGTGCTGCCACTTTCAATGACTTTTGGACCTGTATTCCCAGATCCCTTTGTTCTACCACTCTCTTCAGTGTCCTTCCATTCACTGTATAAGACCTACTGAAATAAAACACCCCACACTTGTCTGCATTAATTTCCATCTGCCATTTTTCAGCCCATTTTTACAGCTGGTCCAGATCCCACTGCAAGTTTTGATAATCTTCCTCACTGTCCACTACACCCCCAATCTTGGTGTCATTCACAAATTTGCTGAGCCAGTTTACATACAATTTGTGAATTTTAAAGTGTTCAGTACTTTACAAATTAAGTTACATTTTAATTACTAGAATGCTAAAATACTAGAACTCTTGTATTCTCTGCTCTCCTCAATAACAGTTCCCCTTATCGAATCTCTGCCACTCATTCCATCTCCCTATGGCTATTCACAAATTAACAATGGAAACCTTATCGTCCTTGTTGTTGCGTGAATGAAATCACTGGAGAGAGAGTTACTGGTAGATGCAAAGCAGCTACCTTATTCAACAAGACAAGGTACAGCAGGCATACGGAGACCCTTTCGGTGGAAAGGTCTGCTGGCCTAGTGTGGATGCTAAACACAAAGGGCAATTCATATTTACAAAGTATAGACAATACTTTCTTTTGAAGCTACATACAAAACTTCATACCTTCTGATTACATTCATCCCACCAGTGCCAGCAGCATCTGGACTGGTATTCAGGAATCCCTCATTCCAAACTGAATCCACAATACACTTATTTGGTATTTTACATGCTAAACATGGAGGACAATCCATATTTACAAAGTATAGATAATGCTGTCTTTGAAACTGCATGCAAACCTTACAATTGGTTTACATCCATCCCACAGGCACCAGCAGCATTTGGACTGGTATTCCGGTATTCACAGCTTTTAGGAAATGCATTGTTACAAATGGACTGGGATTCTGAAATTCACAGCTTTTAGGAAATGCATTGTCAAGGAACAGAAGACTGGCGGCTGAAGCCATTTGTTAAACATTAATGACCTAAACCCAAAGATTATTCTAACAGCCCCTCCTCTTGGCCTTCCTGGACAAAAATAAATTTGTACCAGGAAAGGCCAACCTAGGAGGATCTACTGAAATAGGGCAGCAAAAATGCCCTGCCTCGAAATACACCCCCCCCAATATTTTATATCTACCCTAGCATTCCCTAATCACTACCTACCAAACATTAAGCAGAGAGGCTGTTCCAGAAATTTGAACAAGTCTTTAGAAATGCGGCTTCTTTCGTGTGCCTGTCCGCTTTTTCACTGCAGGCTGATTGCAGCTTAATCACATTCCTTTATCTTCACTCCTTCATTCTCTAGTCACTGAAACTCTCTTTCCAGGAGCACCCACAGGTTCTCTCATCGATGTATAGGAAGGGGTTGGGGTGGCCTCTACGTAAGTGTCTGCAAGGACCTCTCCCCAGTGGCACCCCTTTCCGAACTGTCCTGGCGATCACTGGCCCAACTGCTGAAAGGACCCAGCTCCTCAGACTGTGGGTGACTGCTTTCAGATGCCGTGTGCTGCATGCCATCGAAATTGTGGAACTTGCCGTCTCTACCTTAACTTAAAAATCCCTCCCCATCTATTTTCCAATATTTTTTTATTCTATGCTATTAAACTAATCATCTACCTTCAGCTGCCAGCCTTCTTTACAGAGTACCATCATCATCACACTTTAGCAGGCTATTCATGGTTTTCCAACACGTTCTCAGTGTCTTCTGCCACGCTCTCAGCATTTTCTGCCTTTGGGCTTTCTCCGGGTATGTTTTCATCAGCTGTGGTCAGGTCTGGCATGGCCGGCTGGTGTTCCTTAGGTTCTCTGTAATTACATGGTTACTGGGTACACTTGGTTCCCCGCTCTGTCTGTGGGAGCAACAAGAGGGTGAGTTGTGTGCTTTAAACTGAGTCCAGTGTTTCCACTGGCTGCCTCGCCGAGCCTGCACACAGACACACGTATCATTGGTTAAGAGTACCATCTGTGGTCCTATCCACTTGGGGGCAAACCCCGGCCTTTCCGGCAGCACCCTCACCATGACTTGGTCGCCGGGCTGTGGAAGGACTATCCCTTTCCATCTGACTCTCTCTGATCAGCCATTCGCTGCTGTTGTTTCGCTCGGTCCTTCGACACTTTAAGTTGGTTACAAAGGTCTTACACATATTGGGTCATTCTATCCCTGTAAGCCCCAGGCTCCCGCAACCTGTAATTACCCCATAAGGGAGTCGCATTGCTTGCCCCATCAATAATTCGTAGGGGCTGAGACCCAACGTGCGGTTCGGGGTTGCGCACAATCTCATCAGGATTCCTGGTAATACATCAACCCATGTCTTTCCTGTCTCAGCTATAGCTTTGGCTAACGCATTCTTGATTGTTCGGTTCATCTTTTCTACCATCCCTGAACTCTGGGGGTGGTAGGGTACATGGAACTGTTGTCGAATCCATAGCAGTCGGCACATTTCCTTCATCACTTTCCCCGTGAAATGTGCTCCCTGATCTGAATCCACCTGAACTGGGGTTCCCCACCTTGGGAGGATTTCCTGAACTAGGATCCATGCAGCAGTGTGGGCGGTGCAGTCCCTTGTTGGGAAAGTCTCTACCCACCAGGTGAAGTGATCCATAATTACTAGACAGTAGCTTTTCCTCCTGCTTTTTGGCAGGGGCCCTGTGAAGTCTATCTGGATGTTTTCCCAGGGTCCCCTTGGCCGAGGCTGATTTGCCAGCTGTAGCTTTCTGCCCTTACCAGGGCTATGCTGACAAATGATACAACGGCGGCAGAATTTCTCCACATCCCTGCCCATCCCTGGCCACCACCAGTCCTGCTGGAGGGTTGTGATCATGCTCTGCCTTCCCTGATGCATCACCCCATGATATAACTTCAGTAGTATCTGTCTAATACAGGGTGGGGCCACCACGACTCTTTCCTCCCCATGTGTCCAGCACCCATCTGATCTCTCCTTTGCTCCTTTTCTCCTCCATTTTTCCTTCTCTTCTGTCTCCACCTCTTCATATAATTTTACTAATTTGGCTTCCCTCGTCCCTTCCTGCATGCTTGCAATTTCAATTGCCTCTTGTTCCTCTGCTGCCTTCTTCGCAGCAACATCTGCCCACTCATTTCCCTTCTGTTTCATGCTCTCACCTTTCAGGTATTTTTGTTCCTTCGCTATACCCTGAACAGCGGTCATTGTGTCAGTTTTTATATGGTACTGCTTCTGGGCTTTTAACAGACCCTCCTCTATTTTAACTGGGCCTATCTTTACTCGACCACAATCTTCCTTGTGTGTAGCCCACACTGCTGGGAACTGCTGACAAGGTAACCCATAGACCCCATCCGGGCTGCAGTCTCTGGTGATTGTGGCGGCCGTAACCATGCTAGCCAGGTTGTGTATTCTGTTGGTTGTATGTGTTCGCTGCCCCTGACTTGTCCACATTATTTCTCCCTTTCCCAAATCTATAACAGCTCCTACTTCCTTTAGGATGTCTATTCCAAGGATAGTACTCTCGATATTTGGACATACCCAGAAATACGCTGGAAACTGCACTCCCCCAATTTCTAGTATTTGCATCTCGCTTCTTTCTGCTTTTACTGTTTTCCTTCCTACACCCCTAATATAAATGGCCTGTCCAGTTGCTGGCAAGGGTAAGTCTGTTATCAATACCGTTGCCCCTGTGTCCACTAACATATTGCATTGCCGTCCCCCTAACGTTGCTGTTGTGTACATCCGCGGGTCACCAGCGTTGGCAGCGAAGCCCGCTGCCACATCTTTTTCTGATCTAGGAGCCGTTTTTACTCGCACTTTGATCTGATCAACAGTCAGATTGGTCAGACTGGGCACTGGTGGGGTGAGACATTGCGTGTCTGCTGTGATGTTCAGCTGTTTTCCGTTCCTCTGTTTTGGACACTGCCTCCAACCATGTCCCAAATGGCCATGCCTGTAGCATATCAACTCCTTTACCCTCCCATGTCTATTCCAGCAATTCCTTGTTGCGTGCCCTGGCTGCTGGCAAGCAAAACAAACCCTCTGGGACATCACAGCAACTGCATCCACTATACCCACTTTACAATCTCTCTTGCACTTTCTTCGGTCTATCTCACTGGCCCAGGAAACTATCGCTATCTCACTGGCCCAGGAAACTATCGCAGAGCAGTTTGCCCCACCGTTATGCCTAAATCTAAAACTTCCTGGTGGGCTGAGCTCAGGCCTTCTTTCAGCATTTTCAGGAAAACTGGGCCATCCCTCCCTGGATTATCCAACCCTGAATACTCCTCATATGCTCGATATTTACGTTCTGCATAATCCATGGCCGTCTCATCAGCTTTTTGAATTACTGCCATTATCATTCTCCAGTTACTCTCACCTCCCCTCAGTCACTGCCCCTTTAAAAAAGCGATATATTTCTTCATTGCTGGTATTCCCGATAGTTGCCCAGGTACCATCCTGCACCCCTTAGGCCATCCTGTCCCACATATTCCTTGGCACTTGGCTTTTACCAACACGTGTATATCTTTAGGGTGCATCTGGTGAATTTCAACCATTTCCTCAAGCTTACGCCAGAATTCCGAATTCCTACATGCAACTTTAAGTGAGGACAAATCAGACAAAATGCTCTGTTTCTCCCCTGGGGTGAAGGGCTTATGAATGGTCGTAATCAAGGTCAAGGGCTGGCTCGGATCATCAGGGTTCTCAACCTGACGTTGTCTGACCTCAATAGGTGCCATCCTGGCAGATATATCTGGATAAAACCCCTCCCTGAGATATCCCCACACTAATTCCCACACTACGCAAAACATAAAAGACAGGTACCACTTAAACAGCACATACTTAAAACCGCAGAGTATGTATTCTACATTCTGCCACTTTTGAGTACCTGAACTCATGATGCCTGCTGTATTCCTTTGCATCACACTTGCAAATGTCTACACTAAAATGCAGCTCCCTGAACCAGTATACACGCTCCTATTCTGGTGCCTTGAACCGTCGGTAACCACCTGTCGCAACTAGTGGCTCCATCTCACCAAGTTAACACGCAAAGATTCCTCGCTTACATAAACACACATGCACACGCACACACTGCTTTTATATCTATCAGTTCAGCTCTCCGCGTTCGTGATACCTCGTGTTCCTGTGTATCACTGACTCGAACAGATCCAAGTGTGAGTGCTATTTTAGAAAAATACTCACCAACTTAGACTGCTAGGTTCGCTGGCCACATGATGGGTCACGAAAGTATCCCAGTCCTGACACCAAATGTTGTTGCGTGAATGAAATCACTGGAGAGAGAGTTACTGGTAGATACAAAGCAGCTACTTTATTCAACAAAACAAGGTACAGCAGGCATACGGAGACCCTTTCAGTGGAAAGGTCTGCTGGCCTAGTGCAGATGCGAAACACAAAGGGCAATTCATATTTACGAAGTATAGACAATGCTTTCTTTTGAAGTTACATACAAAACTTCACACCTTCTGATTACATTCATCCCACTGGTGCCAGCAGCATCTGGACTGGTATTCAGGAATCCCTTGTTCCAAACTGAATCCACAATACACTTATTTGGTATTTTACGTGCTAAACGTGAAGGACAATCTATATTTACAAAGTATAGATAATGCTGTCTTTGAAACTGCATGCAAACCTCACACCTTCTGGTTTACATCTATCCCACAGGCACCAGCAGCGTCTGGACTGATATTCTGGTATTCACAGCTTTTAGGAAATGCATTGTTACAAATGGACTGGGATTCTGATATTCAGAGCTTTTAGGAATTGTATTGTCAAGGAACAGAAGACTGGTGGCTAAAGTCATTTACTAAGTGTTAATGATCTAAACCCAAAAATTATTCTAACAGTCCCTCCTCTTGGTCGTCCCAGACAAAAATAAATTTGTACCAGGAAAGGCTAACCTAGGAGGATATACTGAAATAGGCCAGCAAAAACGCCCTTACTAAGTGTTAATGACCTAAACCCAAAAATTACTCTTATGGTCTTACAGAACTCTTTGAGGTTGACCAAGGTCTGTGTGTCATATTTTCACTATACCTGAGCCTTCAGTTAACTGGACCACTCAAATAAAAATTTCTGACCTGACAAGGACCTCATGCAGTTGTGTATTCAGATGATCAAGACACAAGCAAACTTGGCAGAGTGGAATGAGCATGAGCTGGCACAGATGTAGAGCAATAGCCATGAGTTAGAATGGCAGATTACGGCTTAGAGGGCCTTATATATCATGTCAGCTTCTGTTTTATTCTAATGTTCTTTATAATTTAGGGGGCAAGTGTTTCCTGAACCCATACATCTTTCATTGTTCGCTTAACACAGCAAAGGTAAATTGCTTAAAGGTTGTTATTACAAACAATTCAAGTGGTAGAGGTTTGAACTGTGATCACACATGCTTAGATCAAAATGAAGTGTTCCCCATGTCAAACCCATTTCCCATTGAACCTCTTGGCCCTTTGCCATCTGAACAACTACTTTCCTCTGTCTTTGCTACACTGCCTGAGGCAATTCTTCTAATATTGATTAGATAAATGCCAACTCAAATTGGATGCAATATCTGTGATACTGTTCATTATAAGAAGATGGGAACAAAACCTGCTTACAGAGCTTTTTGATAGAGAATTTTCTTTGATTTAGTTTGCACATAAAAATGACTTCATTATCCTATGATATGACTGTTTTTCTCAAGGTGAAAGTGGCTTATACAAGGGGGCATAATGTTAAAGTGTTTAGAGTAAAGTATAGGACTGATGTCAGAGGTATTTTTTTTACACAGCGAGTGGTAAGTGCGTGGAATGTATAGCCAGGGGTGGTGGTAGAGGCAGGTACATTAGAGACATTTAGAAAGCTCTTCAATAGTTTATACTTTATACTTTATTGTCACCAGACAATTGGTACTGGAACATACAATCATCACAGTGATATTTGATTCTGCGCTTCACACTCCCTGGATTACAAATATTAAATATTAAAAAATTAAAAATAGTTAAAATTAGTAAATATTAAAAAGTTAAATTTTAAATCATAAATAGAAAATAGAAAAATGGGAAATAAGGTAGTGCAAAAAAACCGAGAGGCAGGTCTGGATATTTGGAGGGTATGGCCCAGATCCAGGTCAGAATCCATTCAGCAGTCTTATCACAGTTGGAAAGAAGCTGTTCCCATATCTGGCCGTACGAGTCTTCAAGCTCCTGAACATTCTCCCGAAGAAGGTACATGGATGAAAGAAAAATGGAGAGCTATGTAGGAAGGAAGGATTAGATTAATTTTAGAGTAGGTTAAAAGGTCAGCACAATATTGTGGACTGAAGGGCCTGTAGTGTTTTCTGTTTCTGGCTTCATCTTTGATGTAGAACATCTGCTCCCATGACTTTCTAGTTAGGAGGTATGTATCATAGAGTTATAGGTTATGCAGCTGCACAACACAGAATTGGCCCTTTGGCCCACAAAGCTCATGTTAATTTTTCTGTCCATCTACAACAGTGGTTCCCAAACCCTTTTGGGTTACTGCCCCCTTGGCTCCCAGACCACATCCCCACCTCTCCCTTTCTGGTCATTCCATAATAACTGTAAAAAAATTACTTATGATGCACAGTGGAACTGCAAATTCAAATCAGTGAAAATAATTGCAAAAGCTATTCAAATCTATTCAAAGCTACAAATAAAATTATTTCTCTATTTAATTGTAGTAAAAATCATTTTCATCAACAATTTTAGAATGCACATTAATAGTCCAAGTATTCACTACTTCATTGCTTTTTCACCTTTCAATGAGATGGATGGGCTTGGTACAGTGATATGTGAGTTAGGGCATATTCTGGACTTAGGGTGTATTCCAGAATATTACCTTCAGCAACTAACTTCTGCAACCAATACGTAGACCTGAACATGGACTGTAGATGAAATTTAAAATGCAGTTCTGGACAATAGGTTCCTAAAGCTGTGAACAGCAGTTAATTGAAAAAAGAAACAGAAAATGTTGATTAATATTCATTTTGGGTGCCTGGAATGTGGGTGCAAAGAAGGAAGTGAAAAGGTTATATGTATTTCAAAGAAAGCATTGTAGATACATTGTAAATATAGAATTGTCCTTTGACCTTTAGCATTTAAGATGCCATGTAATATTGGTTCAAACAGACCTTTTCCTTCAGAGTGTATTTCATTTTATTGAATAAAAGAGTTCTTTTATTCAGCTATGTCTCTCCAGTGACTTCATTCACATTACAACAATGAGCTGAATGTCACTCAGAAGGAGTCTCAGTTCACCACATTCAGTAACTTGCAACCTGTTTATTTGCTTTGAAGGAACTTGGGTGACTGCACTGAAACATTGCTCCACTAAATACGATGTTGGAAAGGGAATAAAGAACATCTTGACCTTTTCCAATAGTGCAGGATAGTGTTCAGAGATTTCTTTCTACAACCAAACATCTGATATGATTTTTTTGATCCTCAGCTTCAGCTCAAAGTCAATTTGTAGCAAAATGATTTCTTCCTTCGTCCTTCATGTTAATTCTTCATTACAAGTGTTCAGCAATGGATTTATTATCCAATCTGGAATTTGGGTCGAGAGAAGATCATGAAATACTCTGACATGTCTTTATGCAGCTCACCCAGGTGGGCACAGTATACTTGAACATCATCATCTGGTATTCTTTTCTTCCTCTTCCAACTCTGAGAGGCTTAGAAATTGGAAAAGATCATGACAGCCAATGGTACAATTAAATTGAGTTAACTTGGACAGAAATGTGGAGAGGACTGATTTGAATTTGATAATATTCACATCATTCCCTTGCAATTGATTTGATTACACTTTGCAAATAATTCTGACAAATAAGCCATGTCATTCCTAATATTCTTGGGTTGATTACT